>NC_080171.1:25639000-25851500 GCF_950295315.1 Erinaceus europaeus
TTTCCCAACTCTCAGGGTGGATGAGGCCAGCACAGGTGGCCTTCCTTTGGGTCAGAGCTCCTGCTTTCTCATCTGGGGGTGCTGCCCAGGTCCTGAGGACCAGCTGATATGTTCTGCCCCTTAGTCTCACCTTCACTGCAAACCTTCCACACTCCGGGGGTTTCACTACATACCCCTCAGTATCTCAGGCCCCACAGGGACTTTGGTATTTGTGTCTCTCAGGCTGTGGCTCATGATTTAAATTAGGTTGTTGGGGAGACTTGGCAGATGCCAATGAGGTTGGGAAATTAGTAGTTCTGAAAATAGTATTTCTCTCCCTCTTTTGCTTTCTAACTTCCTTCCTCCCTTCCTTCCTTCACAGCTGGTGTCTCATGCATCCATTATTCCACTGCCTGAGGATATATTTATTTATTTACTTATTTATTATTGTCACCAGGGTTATCTCTGGGGCTTGGTGCTGGCACTAGATATCCACTGCTCTTGGTGGCCATTTCCCTCCCTTTCTAATATACTTGACAGGACAGAGAGAAGTTGAGAGGGGAAAGGAGATAGAGAGGGAGAACGAGAAAGACGCCTGCAGATATGTGTCTTCACTTGTGAAGCTTCCTCCTTGTAGGTGGGGCTTGAGCCTAGGTCCTTGCTCATGGTTATATGTGTACTTAAATGGGTATGCCGCTGCCCAACCCCCCACTGGACACTTTTTCATTTAGAGAGGGAGAGATAGCACAACACTGAAACATCCTTCCATGTGGTACAAAGTCTTGAACCTGGACCACTCACTTGACAAGGTAGGCTCCCAATTAGCTGAGCTATCTCTCCGGCCCTGAAAAGATTTTTTTTTTCCCATTGGAGATGGTGAATCTGCTAGAGAATAAAGGGTCCCTCCCCCGCAAAAAAAAAAAAAAAAAAAAAAAAACCCTAAAACTCAACCAAAGCCTGGACCAAAAAGTGCCATCTCCATGATTCAGACAATACTTGTCACTCATGGATGAACAACTCAGGACAGGTCAGGAATCTCAGTGCCCAAGGGGTTTTTGGTGCCTGTCTTGGAGCCCAGGAGACTTCTCTGAGTTGCACTGTCTTGGTGACAGGTGATACAGAACCTTTTCCTTCAGTAATGGGTGATACAAATCCAAAGCCAGTGGTGTGGGGTTGGAAGCCTTCTTGGAAGCTGTACAGAGTGGGAAAGTCTTTCTGCTCACCAGGCCTTTATCATGCTGGTTCAGTCATCTGGGGAGGAGAAATTCTCCCTGGTAAGACTTCCTGTGGTGGTGGGCAGTGGGCAGGCTCACCTTAAAGTGCAGGATATGAGACAATCCCCTCCCAACCTCCTGCTAGGAAGTCATCAATTCTTGCCCTGATTCTGGACCTGAGCTGGACCAGAACCTCGGGTAGTCAGATGACTCACTGTTCAGCCCAGCCTGACTTCTGGAGGGTTGCTTGTGTTATTCTGGGGTTGCCTGGATCTCAGAATCCATCAGAACAGGATGCTGGTATGCAGAGAGGACCTCATGCCCAGGAGAACCACATGGTTTCTGCCTGGCCCAAGCTTCTAGCAATGGCTGCCTGGAGGGGATAGCCCTGACCTCAGAGGGTAGCATTTGGGGCCAAGGAGGGGGTTGGGGTCTGGAAGTTTTCAGCACAGGGATGACGGTGTCCCCACCCTGTGAGACTGGCAGAAGACCTGGGATGTGGGGACGGATGTTTTCTAGACCCACATCCAGCTGTGGCCCAAACAATGCCTATTCCCTGGAGAGGTGAGACAGATTCTAGGCTGTCTGTCACATATCTGGGGCTGCATGTGGTTAGCTTGGGCTTCTGCAAAGCTCTGCAGGGATGTTCTGACTCTAGATGTTAGGTTATAGGAGAAAAAGAACTGGTACCACACACACACACACACACACACACACACACACACACACACACACACACACACACACACACACACACCAGGAGGGCTGCTGGTAGACCTCACCTCTGGTTAAGCACATACTGAAGTCTGTAAATACATCTTTCAGCTCGGGAGCTAAGGGTCCTGGGGAGATCCCATCCAAGAGGCTCTTAGGAGCCCCCCAACTCCCTTGAATTTGAAACTCTTTATTTTCCTGGCTGACTCCTTTGTCAGCTTGCATGAGTCGAGGGCAGAAGGCACTGGGGATGTTGAATGAGGAAGAGGAACAGTGTGGGGGAGGGCTGGTTGGGGGGCAGAGGTGTGGCCCCTTTCACATGCTGGACACTGATTTTGTGTTCTGACCCTCAAGACAAGCCACTGTCCCTGCTTTGCAGATGGGGACAAGAACTAGAGGAAGTCACTTAACTGAGACCAGAGCAGGATGACCATGAGCAGAGAGGGCCAGCTCCTTGGAGGAGGGTGCGGCTCTGAAAGTAGCAATGTGGGGGGCCTAGGAGGAAGGACAGTGGCTTCTCCAGCAAGGATACCCACTGGCAGGGTGTGGCACTCAGCTCCAGAGAGCAGTGAATGCTCCCCTCATGCACCATTCTCCTTAAGTCTGCAGACATCTTGGGAAGGAGGTCCTGTTACAGTCAGGGAAGAGGTAGGAAGAGCCTGAAGCCACAGTCATTTTGCTGCATTACACACACACACACACACACACACACACACACACACACACACACACACACACACACACACACGACATGAGCATTAGAGTGCAAGTATCTCTTTGCACACTCTGGGAGGAGTTTTAGTAAGGTAGCCACACCTGGCAATTTCAGCAGGCCATTGGGAAGCTGGCCCAGGTGTGCTGTATATACACAGATAAAAGGAGGGGACCCAGTCCACGGAGAGGCCTTTTGGATCTCTCTCTTTAGACCCTCAGGAACCTTTTACCCGAGCTTTCTCTTCACTTTAACTTCACTTCTGCACTATTTCTACCTCACAACTGTAATAAAGAAGTTTGGAACTTGCATATTGATCATGGAGTCTTCCTGGACATTCTTTCAAGGAGTCTTGTGATGGACCCCAGGGGAGTAAATTGGTGGGAGGCTGCAGTTAGCTGCTCTGTCCTACAATAGTCCCAGTGCTTCTGAGTGTGTGTGTGTGTGTGTGTGTGTGTAGGGGAGGGGGCCCTCATGCTCCCCCTGCAGGCATTCAGCTCTGGGGCCCTGATCTCAAGTTCCAATAGGCAGCAGCCTCCTCAGTCCTCCATTCCTCCCTGCACCTGCCGTGGCCATGCTCACTGCTCATCTGCCCTCTGTTTCCCTTTGGATCAGGACCCATGATCTTCCAAGAGTTCATTCATCTGCTTACTCATTCATTCACTCACTCATTTCTGGACCTCCTATGAGCCAAGCTGCATCTCTGTCCTGAGCGAATGAAGAAAGGCTTGGCACACTCCCAGTGATGAGCCCTGTAGACAAGGCCTTGTTACTTCCTGGTGCCCAGGGACGGCCAGCAGGGACCAAGTCTCTACCCAGCCCACTGCTGGGTCAATATTGTTGCTGGAAGTGACCCCAGGGGTTCAGACAACTCCCCCACAGATGGCTTTTGTCACTATTAGACCTTCAGATGTCCTTCTGGGCACCTTGAAGCCCTCCCCACCCTGTCCCACACTTCCCGAGAGCTCTTTGCTACCAAGCATCTCTTTAAATATTTACACCGGCCTGGATGGCCTGGCACTCAGACCATGGAGACAGGCTTTCAGAGCTTCATTTTAATATTTCCTTGGGAGAAAATTGACCCAGTGAGAAAGCTGGAGCTTTTAAGGCATTAAGAAGACCAAGAGGAGTGTGTGTTTCACTTAAGAGGGAAAAGAGGCCTCTTCTCCGAGCTTGGGAGCCAGCCAGGTGTGTCCACCCAGATGGAGGACATAGGTGCAAAGGCTCAGCATTTTATTTTATTTTTAAATTTTTTAAAAAATATTTTATTTATTTATTTTCCTTTTTTTGTTGCCCTTGTTTTTATCATTGTTGGTTATTATTGTTGTTGTTATTGATGTTGTTGCTGGATAGGACAGAGAAAAATGGAGAAAGGAGGGGAAGATGGAGATGGGGAGAGAAAGACAGACACCTGCAGACCTGCTTCAGAAGTGACCCCCCCTGCAGGCGGGGAACTGGGGGCTTGAACCGGGATCCTCACACTGGTCCTCGAGTTTTGCGCCATGTGCTCTTAACCCGCTGTGCTACAGCCTGACTCCTTATTTTTAAATTTAAATTTAAAAATTTACTAGTGGTTTAATATTGATATAAGATAATAGGGGTATAATTCCATAACATTCCCACCACCAGAGTTCTGTGTCCCCATTCTCTTCATTGGAAACTGCAGAAGTTCTCCCATAGTTACAGATATGGGTAGTTTTGTCTCTCTCTCTCTCTCTCTCTCTCTCTCTCTCTCCCTCACTCTCTCTCCATATATACATATATATTCCCCATTTTTTCTATGTTCCCGCCTTCACTTCCTTTCTAAGTCACACCTACACCTATTACTACTTCTGAGAGTCCTTCTATGTTTTCCTCTTCTCTCTGATAAGGGAAACAGTGCCTGGCTTCTTCTGGTATTTTCCAGATTTGCTTCCCTTTTTGTAATGGCACAAAAACAAGAATCCTGGTGACAAACACTTCAAGTCCTGGTGGAACTGGGATTCAGAGCCCTCTGCTCATCTTCCCCTGTTCTTTACCCTTCTGGAAGTATGGACCAAAGCTCATTTCTGGGCTTAAAAGTTGATAGTTCTGGCTTTTGTGATTGCTTCTTCACTGGGTGTGAAGCCCCAATTTTTTTTTCCCCCGTAGGCAATGAGAATGCTCTGCAGGCCTTTGACTCCAGGGCATGATGAATGAGGGCTGCCTTGGCCAGATGACTCCCTGCCCTGGAGGAAGGGATAGGCAGGACAGAAATCTGCCCAGCACCTCAGTAGCAGCTATTTCAGGAGATTCAATATCTAAATGCCCACCAAGGATGACTAGCTAAAGAAACTATAGGATAGGGGGCCGGGTGGTGGTGTACCTAGTTGAGAACACATGTTACAATGCACAAGGGCCTGGGTTCAAGCTCACAGTCCTCACCTGTAGGGGGAAAGCTTCACAAGGTGAAGCAGAGCTGCAGGTGTCTCTCTCTCTCTCCCTCCCTCCTTTTCTCAATTTCTGGCTGTTGATATCCAATAAATAAATAAAGATAATAAAAAAGCAGTTTTGGGATATATAGACTATGGAATACTACTCTCCAATCAAAAAAGGTGATATTACAGCCTTTGGCACAAAATGAATGGAACTGGAGGTAGTTAGGCTTAAGAGATGAAACAACTACTAGGTATGGACTCTAGAGAACTGATTTACATGAACTTGCTCCCAAACCAGCAGCAACAACAACAAAAAAAAACAAACAAAACAGAAGCAAGCAAACTGTTTCTAAGACTTAATGAGAACTACAGTGGTTACCTTTGGGAGGTGGGAGGGTCGGGACACAGAACTTTGGTGGTGGGTGTGGTGTGGAACTATGTATTATAATCTTACAGTCTTGGAACATACTATTAATAACAAATTAAAAAAAAAGAAATTCAATGTTGGAGCACTTGGGGAGCACCCTGACTCTGCCATCTCCAATGGCTCTAGGCCCCAGGGTCCCAAAACTGGCTCTGTTCATGGGCAAGTTGTGACAGCTGCTTTGTCAAATTACCAAGATCCCTTGGTGTGCAGGCCCATGTCTGACACAGACAGCACCAGGAAGGGTGATGCTGCATGGCTGATGACTGACCGACATAAGACACAGGTGGGTACAGCCTGGTTGGGAGGTGGTGCAATGGATAAAGTGCTAGACTCTCAAGCATGAGGTCCTGAGTTCATACCCAGCATACACATGGCAGAGTGATGCCTTAGTTCTCTCTCTCATTAACTCTTTTATTTATTTATTTATTTATTTATTTATTTATTTATTTATTTAATAGCCACCAGGGTTATCACTGGAGCTAGGTGCTTACACTATGAATCCTTGGCTCCTGGTGGCCATTTTTAATTTTTTTCTTCTTTCTCTTTCTTTCTTTTTTCTTTCTTTCTTTCTTTCTTTCTTTCTTTCTTTCTTTCTTTCTTTCTGTTTCAATAAGACAGAAGAGAAATTGAGAAGTGAGAGAGAGATAGAGAAGGACAGATAAAAAGAGACATCTGCAGAACTGCTTTACCACTGCTGAAGCTTTCCTCCTGTGGGTGGGTAGCAGGGGCTCAAACCCGGGTCCTTGTGCATGGTAATGTGTGTGCTATATTGCTGTGTTGCCACCCAGGCCCTGTCAATACATTTTTAAGGGGGAAAAAGAGGATACAGCTGGATGATAGCATGATGACCTGAGAGTGACCTGCTCTCCCCCTCCACATCGATTTCTGGGTCCTCCTTGAACTCCAGGGACAGACAATGGCATTTGAGACCAACAGCTGACTCTAGCCTGCCAAAGATGTCCCTGCTAATTTGGGATTATTTACGTGGGCTCTGGTTCAGCGCTGACCTTTGCATAGCAAATCCATTTTTGAAGACATGGCAACATTTGTTGGGCCAATGGGTTTGCTGGAAGACTCGAAAAAAATAGCTCAGGGAGCAGAATGTTCCCCCAAACTTCAGAATGTCCACTTGAACCACAAATTACTGCAGTGTTCGTTACAGCGGGCTGCTTCTCTGTTGATGAAGAGCATTCTAGAGCTGCATGGAGTCCTGGGCAGCCCAAGCAGGAGAGTTCTCCAGAGGACACATGATTAGATGAGCTGGTAGGGCCAGATGTGCTCCCTACTCAGCAGATCGGTTATTCCTGTAAACATCTTCCCTTGCCTCCAAATTCTAGACTCCAGAGACAGTGGGGTGGGGTCCCAGAGGTCATTTCCACCTGAGCCTGTGGACTGGAATGGTTTTGGTCCCAAGGAACCAACACACCATGGGGCCACAGAGGAGCCTTCTGACCAGCAATAGGGCAGCACTGAGCGAGCTCCATTAGCAATGTCTTTGCTTCTGCCTGTACTTTATTAAGATGGTTGGTCCAGCCTGTAAGTGAATTGTACAGCTAACTAATGTGTCTGTAGCTCAGAATTATTTATTGCTCATGATTGCTCTGCCTGGGTTCTCTATGTATTATTCATATTTTGGAGATTTTTCCCATCTTTATTTCTCTGAGCTCAAAGCTAAGGAAGATGACACAAGCTTAAAGCCAAGGCCATGTGTGGGGTGTCCCTAGCTGAGGGGTGGCAGACACACTGACTAGGGCCTCAAGATGCTTATTGTACCAACTAGACAGGAGGGCTGGTTGGGAACTCAGTGTGCTTGGGAGAACCTTCTGGAGCTCAGCGTCCCAGGACTAGTGCCTTGGAGGAAAGACCCTGCATTTCCAGAGTTGCACCTGCCTGCCATCATCCTGAAGTTTCTGAGCTGTTTCAGGGCAATGCCTCCCCTCCCCCCACACAATCAGACACACAGGGCCTGCTGAGCCTAGTACAGAGAGGACTGTGGTCAGATCCAGGAGGCCCACTAATAGCTCGTGGCGAGAAGGTCAGACAGTCTGGAGACCTCTGATGATTGAAGCTGGCCTCTTGCTCTCGAGAAGCTCTGCCTAGTGGTTTACAGGGGGAAGGGTAGGTCATGAGGATTCCAGCAGGATTTATAATTCCATGATTACAAAGTGGTCACCATGGGTAATAATGCCCCTCACAGCAAACGAAATAAGAAAGGAGGCTTTGAACCAAATTGCTGCGAAGAGATCAAGCACTGGGCAGTTTGGGAGGTTTTCTGGAAGCAGGTGATGTGCAGCCCTCCACACCCCCCGCCCCCCCGGCCCGTGATGAAAGTGTGGGGCCTCAGCCGGCTACTTCAGTCTGCTGCTGTAAATACTGGCTTCTGTCGTTTGCATTCACGCTTGTAAAACCTCAGTCTCAGAAGGCTGGCCGATACCACAATAGCTCAGCGAGAATGTGAGCAATAATGTTAGGGATAAAAGGGAAGCTATTCAAGGCTGTGAAGGATTGCGATGAGCAGGGGACCAAAGCAAGTGGCATGCCAGGGCCTCCCCAGAGTTTGGGGGACCAGACATAGATTAGGAATGGGAGGGGCGGCTGTTAAAGCTCAGTTCTTCCCTGTGGGCCAGGTAAGCCCAGTGAGAAATGGAGGTAGCCTTTCAGCAAGGGTGTGTGTGTGTGTGTGTGTGTGTGTGTGTGTGAGAGAGAGAGAGAGAGAGAGAGAGAGAGAGAGAGAAGGAGAGGATGGGACATGTTCATGTAGCTCCAGGATACTCTCTTGGGGGTCGTCTCATGGGAACTCTGAGGGAGACAACCCAGCAGATGTCTAGATGGCAAACCTAGGTTGCCCAGTTGTCTGTAAGTATGGCTGGACCTTGGCTGCCACACATGAAATGTACCCAAGAAGGGAATGTCCAGCATAGCTGTAGCGACCTGTCTCTACCTGTAGGTGCCCAAGTCGTGGAGTACCCATTCCTGGCTATCAGACTCCCATTCCTTTCCTGGGGATGACAGCAGAGTTCTTAGTTCTCTGCATTAGTGATATTTTGAGTGGGATCATCTCTGCTCTGGGTGCTTGTGCATAGTAGGATTCTTAAGGCTCCCTGAGGTTCATTCACCAGATCTGGAAGCACCTAACCCAGTTGTTACAGCCCCAGTCCCTGCAGACATTGCTAAGTGTCCCTAGGAGGGGATATTCCCCCAGCCAGATTCAGGCCTGGCCTGACTATCACAGGGAAGGATGGGGAGCTGGATTCATCTTCAATTGGACAGGGACACACAGGAATCACTTTTCAGATTGTGGGTATCTGAGAGTCCTGCCTTTGGACTTCAGACAGTGGAAAAGCAGAATTGCTCCCTACCCCTCATCCAAAAAAATCCCCCGTTCATTGTCTGGACATAAGACTTCCCTTTCTAGGGGCCAGTTTCTGACCCAAGCCTACTTGGGATCTGCTCAGCCAGCCTGCCTGCTCTGGCCCAGCATTAAGAGGGGCTCCCAGGGATCCTTTGTCCTGGTCCTGAGCCCCTCTTAAGCTCTTTGTTGCAACCACAGGACCACACGAGTGCCTGTCACCAGGACCCTTCTGATGCTGTGGCCTTCTGGCTCTATTAGAATCCTAAGTACTCTCAACAGACACCCCACCTGTTTCCAGGGGCATCTCTTGTGAGTGATTCTAGTTAGCCCCCCTCCCCTGGCCTTCTTCTTTTGGTCTGCCCATTCCAGGAAGCTGCTTCTGCTGCTCAGGCCTTTGCCTCCTGGGTCACGGGTGGCAAAGCTGACCACCTCTGGGCAGAGCATGCTCTCCACAGCTCCATGGTCTTCTTTCCTCTGTGCTAGCCTAGCATGATTCCTGGCTAGAGCACCAAATGACCAGCTTACCCTAACCCCCCAAGCCCCAGGAAGCAATGGGAGAGATGCTAGCTGAGAGTGACCCCTGTGAGGAGAAGCCCACATGGGGAGGGGGTACTGCCACCTACAGACCACGGTGCCCCTAGAAGGAGCCACCTCTGGGCTGGACATTGTGGCACAGGAGGTCTTAATGAAGCCATCCTGGCCAAGAATAAAGCAGACTGATGGGGACATACTAGAGAGGGGAAATGAGGAGTGAATGAAAATTCTTTGTTTAGGCTGGAGGCTTCTGGGAATTGTGTGTCCCTGGGGTTGTGTGGTTAAGACCTACTTCTGCTGTATCAAAAGCCTGGTTCCCCTTTGGCCCCCTTCAGTAGTCTCCTGACCCTGGGGGTTCTGAGGTTGAGCCCACCAAGCCCTGGCATCATCGGAACAGCAAGGCAGGTGTAGGTGTCCCGGAAAACCACTGCCCATCTTGTTTGCCCTGGCGCTGTCCCTGGAGCAGGGGGAACTGACCAAAGATATCAGTCCTCAGTTTACTCATTAGAAACAGACATCGAGGGGGTCAGGCAGTGGTGCACCTGGTTGAGTACACAAGTTATCATGCATAAGGACCTGGGTTCAAGCCCCCAGTCCCCACCTGTAGGGGAGGACAATTCACAAGTGGTAAAGTAGGTCTGTAGTGTCTATCTTTCTTTCTTCTTCCCTGTCTCCCGCTCTCCTCTCAATTTCTTTTTGTCTTGTCAAATAAAATAGAATGGAAAAAAAAAAAGGAAAGGAAAATAGCATAAAGGTTATGCAGACAGACTCTCATATCTGAAGTCCCCAGGTCCCAGGTTCAATACACTGCACCATCATAAGCCAGAGCTGAGCAGTGTTCAAACAAAAAAACAGAAGCAACAACAACAACAACAAAATTGCTGTGAATGGTAGATTTGTAGTGCTGGCACCAAGACCCAGCTATCACCCTGGTGGCAAGAATAAAAAAATCAAGGAAAAAAAAAAAGAAACAAACAAACTGCCATGTGTGAGGAAAAAAAAAAAAAAGGCCATGTCCTCCTGGCTGCTGAGCCCAGGGTGGCTGTAGGATGCTACTGTGGCACCGGGCTGGCTATGCCTGTGAAGGCCAGCTGGAAACATACCCCTGTTAAGGCACTGATTTCAGCACTTGGGCTTCGAGCTGTAGGAGGACCAGAAGCAGACAAGGCCTGGGTTGCATTGTTCTTGTTAAGTCATCCCTCCATACTGAACTCCCTGAGTCTGTGCTAATAAGATCCCAGAGGTGTGGTGGGGCGGGGAGGCAGGAAGAGGGCCCTCAGGCTCCACTGAGCAGACACAGGCTGCAGCTCTGAGGCAGCTGTGAGAACCCCTCTTATTCTATGGTTTTGTTAATGTCTCCTTTCTTTCTTTCTTTTTTTTTTTTTCCTCCAGGGTTATTGCTGGGCTCGGTGCCTGCACCATGAATTCACCGCTCCTGGAGGCCATTTTTCCTCCTTTTTGTTGCCCTAGTTGTTGCAGCCTCTTGCGGTTATTATTGCCATTGTTGACGTTGCTTTGTTGTTGGATAGGACAGAGAGAAATGGAGAGAGGAGGGGAAGACAGAGAGAGAGGGGGAGAGAAAGATAGACACCTGCAGACCTGCTTCACCGGCCTTGAAGCGACTCCCCTGCAGGTGGGGAGCCGGGGGCTCGAACCGGTATCCTTACGCCGGTCCCTGCGCTTTGCGCCATGTGCGCTTAACCCACTGCGCCACCGCCCGACTCCCAATGTCTCCTTTCTTAAATAATAAAAAAAAAAAGAATCCCCAGTGACAACAAAAATAAATAATAAAATAGTAAAAAAAAAAAAAAAAAAAAAAAAAAGAAAAAAGAAAGAAAGAAAACAAAGTGCCCATAGCCCAGGATATCAAGTCCCTTGTCTGGCCACCCAGCCCTGCCTGACCTGGATACAGACTTCCTGAAGAGGGAAGAGGAAAATTGCTGCACCCCCTCTGCAGAAGGCCCATCCACGCCCCTCACACCTGTGGGAAAGGGCACACTGCAGCTTCAGTTCTGCTGCTTTTCTGGACTTTGATCCTCATTGTGGTTAGACCCTGGCTCCTTGGATGTCAAGGCTGGTGGTGGGATGGGTGCCCTGCTGATTACAGTCATGGTGTCTCCACAGGCAAGGGGGTGGTATAGAAGGAAGGAGTCTCTGTCCACTGGGGGTGGCAGTGGCTTGCGGGTGGTGGTGGCTGTTAGTGCCTCCAGGTAGACAGATGTGACAGATTCACCTGTTGTCTCCATAGGTGGCTTCTGTTTCTGATGAGGGCCTTTGGGGGTGAAGGGGGGAGCATGGACAGTTTGGGGCCTTTTTCTTGTGGGGATGGGGTGAGCCATTTGGGGACCTCAGGCTGGAACCCCTCGGGAGTGTTCTGCTGCTTCCTCTCTGAACAGCTGAGTGGCTGACCTCTCTGCTGTAAATGCCATTTGGTGGAATCAGCTGAGCACACAGACAATGGAGAGGAGGCTTTGAAAGTTGTAACATGTGAGCAAAATGTCAGGTGCTGCTTCTGCTGCTGGTCAACCCCAGCCGGGTACACTGGAAAAGGCTTCAGCCACTGGAGGGTGGGGGACTGGAGCTTGATTCCAGTCTCACTGAGGCCAGGAGTAGGTGCAGCTCAGTTGCTGTGTTCACAAAGTGGGTTCCTGAGGTCCTGGTCAGGGTGAGGTAGGCAGGTTAAGTGGGCTGTTGGAGGTGGGCTGAGGGAAGTAGCCTAGAGCTGGGTGCGGGGCAGGGGAGCAGAGGCTGCTGGGAAGCATAGGCAATCCTGCAAGGTCGCAATCACCTTTGCACAGAGAAGCCTTCTCTCGGACCTATCCCATCCTGGCTGGGAGGAAGCCTGGTTTACAAAAGCTATGAAATACTTTCTCTTTGGGTTCTTTTGCTTTTGTTTCCTTTTAAAAAATTTAAAAGAGAGGAAGCAGCAGAACACCCCCGAGGGGTTCCAGCCTGAGGTTTCCAAATGGCTGACCCCTTCTCCACAAAAAAGGCCCCAAACTATCCATGCTCCCCTCCCCCTACACCCCCAAAGGCATCAGAAACAGAGGCCACCTATGGAGACAACAGGTGAATATGTCACATCCGTCTGCCTGGAGGCACTGACAGCCACCACCACCTGCAACCCACTGCCACCCCTAGGGGACAGAGGCTCCTTCCTCCTATGCCACCCCCTTGCCTGTGGAGACACCATGACTATAATCAGCAGGGCACCCATCCCACCACCAGCCCTGACATCCAAGGAGCCAGGGCCTGCGTTATTGCTGGGGCTCAGTGCCTATATGATGACTCCACTGCTTCTTGTGGATATTTTCAGTTTACTCCCCCTTCTTTTTTATTTGACAAGACAGAGAGAAACTGAGAGAGGAGGGGGAAACAGAAAGACACCTGAATCACTGCTTCACCACTCATGAAACACCCTCCCTCCCCCAACAGGTGAGGGGCGGGGGCTCAAACCTAGGTCCTTGTGCATGGCAACATGCCCTCTATCAGGTGTATTACTACCAGGCTCCATCTATCTCCCTCCCTCCCTCCCTCCCTCCCTCCCTCCCTCCCTCCATTCCTTCCTTCTATCTTCCCTCCCTCCTTCACTCCCTTCCTTCCGTCTTTCCTACCTTCCCCTCTTTCTGCCACCTGAGATTTTTGCATACCTGAGTCCCAGCAATCATTTCATTTCTGTTTTTGATAGGAATTGAAAGACAGAGACAGAGAGAAGTAGAAAGGGGAGAGAAAGAGAGAGAGAGAGAGAGAGAGAGAGAGAGACCTGTACTATCTGTACTATTACATCACTGTACTATTCTTAAAACTTTTTCCCTGGAGGTCAGGCTGTAGCGCAGCAAGTTATCTGCACATGGTGAAAAGCCCAAGAACAGGTGTAAGGATCCTGGTTCAAGCCCCCTGCTCCCCACCTGCAGGGAGTCCCTTCACAGTTGGTGAAGCAGGTCTGCAGGCATCTATCTTTCTTTCCCCCTCTCTGTCTTCCCCTCCTCTCTCCATTTCTCTCTGGCCTATCCAGCAATAGCAACAGCAATGACAACAACAATAATAACAACAACAACAACAAGGGTGACAAAATGGGAAAACGGCCTCCAGGAGCAGTGGGTTCATAGTGCAGGCACTGAGCCCCAGCAATAGCCCTGGAGGCTAAAACAAACAAACAAACAAAAACAAACAAAAACACTTTTTCCCTGCAGGTGTTCCCATGTGGGGACTAGGGGTTTGAACTCGGGTTATTGCTGTATGGTAATGTGTGCACTCTACTGGGTGATCCACCTGCCACCTGGGACTCCTCTGCTCTCAGTAAGCTAAAATCACTGGGATTCGTGATGGACATCTTGGAGGATGGACTCATCAAGTGACAGCATGCTGATGGGCTTACTAAGTGCTGATTATACACAAAGCACTAATGTCAGAGCAGGACTGACTGAAAAAAAAAAGCTTGTTCCTCAGTTTAAGAAGAGACGAGATTAAGTTCAAACCTAGCATTATAATCAGTGTACCAGGGGTTTGGGGGGATTGAGGAGGGAGGAAGAGGAGGTGGGAGAGGGGGTTCCAAACAGAGGGCTTCTAGGAGGAGGTAGTCAGGTGGGGATGAAAGTGAAAGATGTGCTAGTAGGACGTAAGTCATTCTGGAAGAAGAGGAAGAACAGAGTCTCCCTGCTCGTGAGCACAGAGGAGCCCTGCTTGTCTGGGTGGCCCCAGATCCCTGGCTTTAACCACACAGGCCATCTTCATATTTCTCGTTATTTATTTATTTATAATAGAGACAAAGAGAAATTGAGAGGAGAGGGGAGATAGTGAGGGAGAGAGAGGTAGAGAAGGAAAGAGACACGCCTGCAACACTGTTGCACTGCTCATGAAGCATTCTCTCCTGCAGGTGAGGACTGGGGGCTTGAACCCAGGTCTGTGTGCACCATAGCAGATTCTCCCCAGCTGTGTTTTCTGCTGACGTCTTGCTTCAGAAATAGCCTGGGATGCATTGGATCGACCTTCCTGTGGTGCATCTCGTGAGTACCCATTCATTGGGGAAACTGACGATCCTTCCTAGCCGGGCAAACGCTAGAAGAAGAAGAAGAAGAAGAAGAAGAAGAAGGAGGAGGAGGAGGAAGAGGAGGAGGAGGAGGAGGAGGAGGAGGAGGAGGAGAAGAAGAAGAAGAAGAAATAGCCTGTGCTCTGAGGTGCTCCCAGTAACAGCCTCCTTCTCAGCCCTGTGATTTAAGGTGTCGGAGCTCTGTGCACACACCTGTGGATATGCACGTGTGTGTCTGTATACACATGTGTGTTATACACCTGTGAATATGCATGGCAATGTGTACAAAATCCTGCACTGTATGAGTGCGCGTGTGCTGTTTTGCCCTGCAAACATGACGTTCGCTTCTGGCAGAGGATAGCCAGGCATGAATGATCCCCAGGGTTGAGCACATCTGATTGACTCCAAAACAGGCAAGAACACTTGAACTTTCCACAGGGAGGTCAAGAGAGGTGCTGGGTGAGCAAGTGTGAGCAGTGGGGAGCTTTGTGCTCATGTGTGACTGAGTACTCCACTGCTCCCTTTTTCCTCTTCTCTCTAAGTCCTGGTGGAGCTATAGTTCAGAGCCCTCTTAGCCTCTTCCTCCTATCACTTCTCTCCCATTGGAAGTATGGATCAAAATTATTTTTGAGGTGCAGAAGGTAGGAGGTCTGGCTTCTGTAATTGCTTCTCCACTGGACATGGGCATTGGCAGGTCAGTTCATACCCCATAGCCTTTTTCTATCTTTCCCTAGTGGGGCAGGGCTCTGGAGAGGTGGGGTTCCAGGACACATTGGTGAGGTGTCTAGGTGCCTAGAGAAGTCAGGATGGAATCATGGTAGTGCCTGCAACTTGGTGTCTGAGGCTGCAACTGTTTTAGCTGTAGTTGATGAATTCTATTTGGGTCTCTTATTGTATTCGTTTGCTATTTTAGGGGGAGAACTGTTCTGATCCCTGTTACTCCACGGCCACGCCTCCTGGATGTCCCCAGGAGTTGGCCTCAGCAGGCAGGAATGTCTGTCTTTTGGACAGTGTCCTGGTTGTGGTGGTGGCCTTGGGGTCTTCTGGGGACAGCTTTGGGGTAGCTCTGATGCCAGGTCCCAACCACAGTCCTAATGAGGTGCTGTGGGAACACCCCAGACACAATTACCGAGAGGTGGCTGTGTGTTTGGGGGGGTGGTCCACTGCAGGGATCTGGGGGCTGGGACCGTCCTGTGAAAGAAGCCCAGAACAAGTTTCCTCTGTCTCTCCCCACAGAGCACAGAAACTGCACCCACCCCCCGGCCCCGGGCATGAAGCCCTGGTGAGCCTGTGTTCTGGGGCTGGGAGCTAGCCTCAGGCTCCTTCAGGCCCTCGCTGTCCTCGCTCCAGGGGAGACAGGTCTGGCAGAGAAGACGACAGCCTCTGCAGCTCGCCGCCTTTGATCAGAGGGGTTGTGGGCGGGGGGGGGGGGGGGGGGGGCAGGGAGGCACTTGTGGCCAGACCTCCTTATAACCCCACTGGGCTTGTCAGACACTGACTGATCAAAGATCGATCAAACAGCTCTGACCTCACCAAGGTCAG
This sequence comes from Erinaceus europaeus, assembly GCF_950295315.1. Lineage (NCBI taxonomy): Eukaryota > Metazoa > Chordata > Mammalia > Eulipotyphla > Erinaceidae > Erinaceus > Erinaceus europaeus. Next base: position 25,654,900 of record NC_080171.1, read on the forward strand.
ATGGGTGGCTATGAAATCCAGGGTTGCCACCAGGCCAAGGCCCTCTTGATGCTTCCTGGACTTCACAGGAGCCCGAGAATGTGGCTCTCCTGGTGCTTTCTGTTTGAACCAGCTCCAAGGGTTCTCAGGGAAATGGACTGTGGTATAGGACCCCACAGACTCTGCAGCTTGCTTCTCTGGCATGGCAGAGATGGGGGTGGAGTAGGATGGAGGGAGAAAGAGAGAGAGAGAGAGAGTTCGCTAGGCACAGCGGAGAAGTTAGGGTCTTGTCCTGATGAAACAAGGATCCTTTGTCCATCACCATGGGATTTTACCCCCCAATGCAAGGCTATCTGGGCTGACTCCCAAGTCTTGGTCACACTCAAGAAGCACCCTGAGGGGGCTAGATGGTGGCACACCCAGCTGAGTGATTACTGTTCATAAGGACCTGGTTGCAGCCCCAGCTCCCCGCCTGCAGTAGAAGAAGCTACATGAATGGTGAAGCCGGTCTGCAGTGCCTCTTTTTCCCTTTCCCACTCTTTCTCTGTCGGGAAATTGTGAGGCTGTGGTTGAGCTTGGCAGGGCTTGACTTGAGGGGACATCCATCCTGTCAGTCTCTCTCTCTCTACTGAGAGGTCGAGCAAGGAGGGAAACCCCCCCCCCCAGGTTTGCCTCATCTTATCAGACTCCCTGCTTCACAAAGCACCCTGCATTCCTGAGACTATGGCCTGCTCCCTTATTAATTACCTAATCATTAGTTTGCCTGAAAGATCCCCACCCATTCCATTCCTTTGGTCTGTCTTCTTTCTACCCTCAAGACCCTCCCTGCCTGCAGAGTATTATTTATCCTACCAGTTAAAACCCTAGCAACATTTGCTATGGAAGTTCCTACCTTTCCAGCCCCTTTTGCCTTTCTCTGCCCCTTTCCTAACCATTTCTGTTTCCAACTTGCCATTTCCGGGTCTGACTCTTAAAAGCCTTGGCTCTCTGATCAATAAAGAATTGAATTGCCTTGCCACCACCAGTTCTGTTTCTGGGTCATCTCCCTTGAGTCGCTGAGTGAGTAGCAGCCCAGGCTGGCTCCGGTCACATTCTCTCCAACCCAGGGAGTAAGCGCCTGAGAAGAGGCACCCCCACGCTAGCCTGGTATTTATCATCTTTCAATTTCTCTCTGTCCTATCTAGTAAAAAAAAAAAAAAGGAAGAAAAGAAGGAAGAAGGGGCGGGGAGGTAGCATAATAGTTATGCAAACAAACTCTCATGCTTGAGGCCCTGAGGTTCCATGTTCAATCTTCATCCCACCATAAGCCAGAACTTAACAGTGCTCTGGTTAACAAATAAATAAAAGGGGAAAATGGCCAATGGGAGCAATGGATTTGTTGTGCAGGCACCAAGCCCCAATGGTCACCCTGGTGGCAAAAGAAGGAGGAGGAGGAAGAGGAGGAGGAGGAGAGCCTTGGGTATCCTGTGGTGCCTCCAACTTTCAAGCATACAACTTTCAAGCCTGAGTCCCAAATTCAAGATCCAAGCCCTAGCATCATATATGCTAGAGTATTGCTCTGTTCCTACTCATTAATAAATAAAGCACCTTCCTTGGTCATACCTATAGAGAAGGAGCTGAGTCCTTCCCCATGCTCCTGAAACTGCCTACTTCCCTCTCTGTCTCTGGAACAACAACAACAACAACAAAAAAGCATCAAAGCACCTTGATTCCTACCCATCCCAGAAAGTGAGATCCAGGATAGGGAAGGCAGCTTTGTGTCCCTGGGTGGGTTCCTCTGCTCTGGAGACCCTGGGCTGCTTAGTGCTCTGCAGCCTTCGGTGTCACCAGAAGTCATCAGATGTGCTTACATTACATCAGCCTGCTGCCAGCCTCCCAGGAACCTTGGCAGCTGCCTTCCAGCCCTTGGTCACCCAACCTAGGGCCCTGCAGGATTGGAATCAAATGAGTGGCTGTTGCAGGGAGAGAGCTGGCAAGGAGGCAGCCACCAGGACGTCTGTAGTGCTAATGAGCCAACATCCTGGGGGCTAATTCCCAAACAGGCAGATCTGAAGCAGGCCTAAAAGTCTGGCTTGATACATTTCCAGGATGCTCAGCCTGAGCGGAGCAGAGGAAAGTTGAAAGGAGAAGACACGGTTGACCTGTTTATGTTTGTTTCCGTGCAGGTCTCCCCGCTGGGGGTGGCGTTGTAGCGTCCCCTTCTTCCGCTCTTCTTCCTTTCTTGCTCCCTCTTCTTTAACTTCATCAGACTCCCAGGGGAAGATCATTCTTGAATTCCAGAATGGGAGAGCCCCCCCCCCCAACTTGCCTTCATGCCCATAGCCATTTTGAAACTAGGACCCAGGAGTTGGGGGGCTGACCCCAGTGCAGCCTGGCTGACTCATCTCAAGGGAACCCAGAGGGACCCTACCTACTACTGGCCAGCAAATACCTCAGAGCACCTAGGTGACCTCACCTCCAGCACCGCCAAAACCATTCTCTTCCCTGGCTCTGTCTCCAGGACAAACAAGCCTGCCTTTGCCCAGATCCTGCCAGCGTTCCTGTCCTTGTTAATATTCCTTCCCTTCTGCTAAGTTGGCTTCAAAGCGGGTGAAACACAACAAAACAACACAAATAGGCCTGCCAGCCTAGGAAGCCTCCTGGGAGGGCAGGGGAGGAAGACCCTCAGCTTGAGCCAGGAGATAAGCCTGTGGGGGCAAAGGAGGGAAGGGGTTGTCTGAGGCTGGGGCTGAGGGATCCTTTATCCCAGGCCTCTGGGTCACAGCAGAGGCATCAGGAGCCATCTTTCCATTGCTTGGAGCTGGTTGTCTCTCTGTTCTATTCACCCCACAGACTCACCTCCTTCCTCTCTCCCTTCTCCTCCCCCATCCCACTGTTGTAACTGGCTCCACTCACAACCTCTTAAGTCTGGGCTGGCCCATCCCCACCTATGGTCAGTTCCTCTGGGTACTTCTCTGGAAGGAGAGAATTGAGACAGGACCCCTATAGGTTTGGAAGTTTCTCTTTCTCTGTCTCTGTCCCTTCCTTCCTTCCTCTCTCCCAGAGCATGATTCAACTCTGATTTATGGTGATACTGGGATTTGAACCTGGCACTTTGGAGCCTCAGGTGTTTTTGCCTCACCACTGCGCTATCTCCTTTGCCCCTGGGGTCCATTCTTGATGTTCCAGCTTGGAGATGGGCCTCCTGCCAGCTCAGTCCCCTGCTCTCTAGAGGAGTCCCTGATTCTGAGCTCCTGTCCCCACTTGGAACAGATGCTTTGAAAGAGTCCAGCCCCATCACATGCAGGCTCCATCCCTGCTGATCCCTGTTGAGAAACTGTGCAGATGTGGTTGAGCTTGGCAGGGCTCACAAAGCACCCCACATTCCCTGCTACTATGTCCGTCTTTTTATTATCTACATATCAATCTTCTGCTTTGTCTTACAAATGACTAAAGGTCTCCTTCCTAATCCCCCCCCCCAGGGTATTTTTATTAATCCTACCAGTTAAAACCCTTGCAACAGTTGCTAAGGAAGTTCCTACCTTTCCAGCCTCTTCCATTTTTCTCCGCTCCTCTCCTAACCATGTATGGTATTGTCAAGCCACTTCCATTGCTGTCTTGTCTCTTCTGTGTCCCGTGGAGGAGGGCCAGCATGCAGACCAAGAGGCTGATGCTAGCCATTGTGGTTGGCGCTACGTGGCTTAACCAGATGTGCTACTGCCCTGGTACTGTTCTGGTGTGTTTGCATGAATAAAGATTTGTATTGCTTTGCTGCCACAAGCCTAGTCCCTGGGTCATCTCTCTCTCGACACTAGCCCGACAGATCCCCACATACCTTAGCCACCACCACCTTCACTCTGTCTTCACACAGGCCTGTCTCTGAGTGTCCTCTGCTAAGAAGGCTCCACTCCTGCCCTCTCTCTGAAAGAAGACTGTTTCTAAACCTTAGTTCCAGCCCTGCCCATAGCTGATATCACCCAGGAGTGCTCACTCATATATCCAGGGAGGAGACATTGTAATTTAAGTTAAAAGGGGGTTGGTTAGGGGCTGCTTGTGGTGTGTGAAAGGATACACAGTGGGATCTGGGAATTGGTTTAAAAATACAAGGTTTATTAGGGTGAAACAGGTAAAAGGCAAAATAAGCACTTATTATCAAGGGTTAAGCATACGCTAGGTCCATAAAGTCTGAGTATAGTTATCAAAAGTTTAGTCCTATAAGATAAACAATTTTCAGCTCTGGTAAAGGTTGCTCATGGCTGTAGAGGGGTCTAAAAGTTTACCGGCTGGTCGAGTCACACGTGTTCAGTTCCCAGGAGAATTAGCCATTGTGGAACCTGGCACACCTCCGTCAAGATGCTTCTGACCAGGAGAAGCAGCAGCAGCCAAAGAGTGACTTCTGGCTGACTGTACTTTTAAGTGTATTCAGCCTACCCACAATGCTTTGTACACCAGCACAGAATGGATCCACCCACAGTCCACCACGCACTGCATACTCTGTCTCCAATGCTGATGTTAGCACTGTGTCAGGACTTCCATCCATGGTCGCCGGTATACTGAGTCACCACAGGAGATGGCCTTGAACCTCTGTGGCCATCATTATGCTCCCTCTAAATGCAGTTCCAGGCAAGTTTCACATTTCTGAGCCTTGAGATCGTCATTATTAATACCACCCATCAATATAGATTGCACCTAACAGGCTGTATCTCACATTGTTCTCCTAGGCCCCCAGGTGCCACTCATGACCCAGATTAGGAGCTGGGTCAGGTACCCACCTCACAAGGGGTAGAGAGACATTCACAATCAGGGCTGTGACCCTCCTTTCCACCCCAGGACTGTCACCTGCATCCCATCCTGTCCCCACAGCCGCCTAAGAATTCCTTCCTGCCTCAGATGTTCGGAGACTCACGGTTCACTTCCAGGGTGTGAGAGCCACCAATGACAGCCCACTGGTCTCCAAGTTTGGGCTTTCACTGAGGCTCCCAGGCAGCCATCCATCTCTACTTCAGTGGCCTTGGAGACTGGCAGAGCCCAGCAGGCTGGCTCTGATGCTCTGAGGCTGTCGGGGAGGCAGAGCAAAACAAGGTTCATACCAAGAGCTTCAGCAGCAAGAGCCTGCAATCAAGGGGAAGATGAATCTCAAAGCTAATAGCTCTTTGAAAGTGGGAAAGCACTGCTTCTGTAGCAGCATCGTGAAAGGTGGTGGAATGAGAATTTGCCGGCATGCTGGATGAGAGGGGAAAAGACTGTCACTGAGGAGGGAGCCACACTCTGCCTGGCACCTGGGACTTGGCAGATGAGAGGGTTCCCTCACCTGCCTCAGCCCTGGCTCTGCTCCAGTGGGGTTAATGACTCAGAAGAGAGACAAGGGTTAACTTTTTAGTTCAAGAAAATGCAGATGGAGGTAATCTTCCCCATCCTCCCAGCATAAACAAGGCTTTGTACTACTGTCAGCAAAGTGGCCTTGGTCAGCAGCCTTAGAATCTGCTCCTTCTGCCCAAGAAGTTGTACTCTCTGCATACAGAAAAGAGCACTAACCTTTGTGTTGCTATGAGCTATTGTGGGAATATTGATAACTGAGAACGGTGTAAAAGGACAAGTGCCACTGTGCTCAGGACCCAGCATTTTCTGGACATGAATCTGGCTGGGTCTGCCAGTATATAATCAACGTTCCTTCCTGTTTGAAAACCACCGTGTGGCTTGTCTCCCTGTCTGAGAATCCAAGAACAGAACCATCTGCCCAGACACAGGTCTGGACAGAGCAGTATTGCCAGGCACTCAGTCTCCTGGGGGTCCCTCCTAGCTGAAGTGTGGCTGAAGCCAAGAGAAGGGCTTGGGGTCAGCCCTGAAGGCTGAGCTGGAAGCTGTCATGGAGTCCCATGTGTGTATCCTACAGCGAGGGAGGTACAGACAGAGCTGGGTACATTGGTGGGGGGAGGGGGGTTTCACAGGAGTCACCTGTGTCCCCACATAAGCCACCTGGGGGACAGCAGCTGAGTGTCTGCCCCTAGGCTCAACCTCTGTTGAAATGAGTACTGGTTTTGCTAGAGCTAAAAGACAGTGTGGAGAGGGAGCCCTTTGGAAGCTGCACTCTTGGGTGCTGCCCTTTAGGATGGGCTCCTGGATCCCAGGTTTTCAGGCTATCTTAACAGGACCTTGCTGGGGTCAAGATCACCCATGGGGGGGAGCTGGGTGGTAGCGCAGTGAGTTAAGTGAACATGGCGCGAAGCACAAGGACTGGCAGAAGGATCCTGGTTCAAGCCCTTGGCTCCCCACCTGTAGGGGAGTTGCTTCACAAGTGGTGAAGCAGGTCTGCAGGTGTCTATTTTTCTCTCCCTCCTCTGTCTTCCCCTCCTCTCTCCATTTCTCTCTGTCCTATCCAACAACGATGACAACAACAGCAATAATAACTACAACAATAAAAAACAACAAGGGCAACAAAAGGGAAAATAAATAAATAAATAAATATATAAAAATTTTTTTAAAAAATCACCCATGGGGACCCCAAATAGGGCTTCTGGGCTTGGGGAATGCAACACTGGTTATATGAGGTGTGTTACATATCAGGGAGTACATGGACACTTAAAAATACACACACGCACATATATATATTACTTATTTATTTATTTTGTTGCCCTTGTTGCTATTATTGCTATTGTTGCCATTGCTGTTGCTGTTGTTGGGTAGAACAGAGAAAAATCGAGAGAGGAGCAGAAGACAGAGGGAGAAAAAGACAGACACCTGCAGACCTGCTTCACCCCCTGTGAAGCGACCCCCTTGCAAGTGGGCTTATTTATTTAAAAGATATATAGAGAAAGAGAGACTAGAGCACTACTCAGCTCTGGCTTATGGTGGCGCTGAGTATTGAACTCCAGACCTATGCTGTCTTCCCAGCCTGAATGTGGTCACTTATTTCAGAGTGTGACTAGAATGCCACTGGGAAAGTTGAACATATTGGGGGGACATGGATAGAGACAATGTGTAGGGCAGATGGGCTGTGAGAGACTTTGGGGCTCACTCAGTCACTTGGCCTAACACTAGGTTTTCTCTTGGGAGAAACTTTGGTTAAGAAGGTCAGTCATCTTATGCAAAGTTCCTAGCACATAGTACAAAGCTGCTTCAAGGAAGCCAGTATCCTGGCTGAAACTTTCTGTGCGGTCATCTTTTTAATGCTGAGTTCACTTTCAGAAAGAGCAAGGCTGAGACCCCAAAGGCAGACTGGCAAGGTCACCCATGGAGCCTGGGCCTGAGGAGCCCAGCACATGGCTCTCCAGTTCTGACTGAAGCGCCAGACTTCTCTGCAAAGACCCTGCAGCCTCTTCTCTGCCCTATGGCAGCTTCTGGAAGGATTCTTGTGCCCAGATGGACCCAGCTGTGCCACTCCCATCTTGAAGAGCAGCTGTCCCTGGGTGCATAGCTCCAAAGCACGATACCTCTGGTACAGGAAGAAAGAAGTGATGTAAAACTCTTGGTGGGTTTGCTCCAGAGAGATGGGCCTGGCATGGAATTGTCCAGGGTGTGTCTGCTTCTGGTGAAGGTGTGGGTTATCACCATCATGTTTTCTGCAGAGTGACAGGCCATTTGCTAGTGGGAAGCAGAAAGAAGTGAGATTTGTTCTTGAGAATCCCTTCATGCAGAACTCCAGAGACAGGGAGCCTGGCAGTGGAACAACCTGGTTTACCACACACATTACCAAGCCCAAGGATCCAGGTTTGAGAACCTCACTCCTCACTTACAGGGGAGATGCTTCATGGGTGGTGAAGCAAGTCTTCAGGCGTCTCTCTTCCTCTCTTCCTCTCTGTCTCCCTTTCCCCTCTCAATATCTCTCTGTCCTATCAAGAAAAATAGAAAAGGGGAAAGGAGAAGGCTGCCAGGAGAGGTGGATTTGTAGTGTAGGCACTGAGCTCCAGTGATAACCCTGGTGGCGATAAAAAAAACAAACAAACAACAAATAAGGTAAAATAATTCCGGGGCAATTAGCCCTTGGTTGGCTCACACCCAGGGGTGAGTGACCATGGATGTGGCCAGCACCTAGGCCATTCCTCTGAATACCCTGGCTGGAAGGTTTGCATGACATATATATAGTGTTTGCTTCTGAAAGACGAGTTAGTTGGGGCTAATACATCTGCCACATTCCTGCCTGGCCAACTCTTCCTGTTTCCCTGGAAATTTAAACTTGTGTTTTTCCAGCATGTGGGAAAAACTCGCATGGGACTCAGAGGCCCTTCCCTCCCCACTCCCACAGGGATTGTCCCAGGAGCAGGAGGACCATTCTGGATGGAGCAAAAATGGAGACAAAGTGTGGATTCCACCAGCATCAGGATAAACTTCACTAGGATGATGTTGGTCAGAAACTTGATAAAGCATTTCCTGCATATGTATGCATGTGTATGTATGTATGTATGTATGTATGTATGTATTTTTCCACCAGGGTTATTGCTGGAGCTGGGTGCCTGTACAGTAAATTCACCACTCCAGGTAGCCTTTCCCACTCCTCCCTTTTTTATTTCTTTTCAATTTTTATACAGACAAAGAGAAACTGAGAGGAAAAGGTAACAGATAAATAGAGAGGAAGAGAGACAGAGAGACACTTGCAGCACTGCTTCACCACTCATGAAGCTTCCCTTCTGCAGGTGGAGAGCAGGTGCTTGAACCTGGGTCCTTGTGCCTGGTAATATGTGTGCTCAACCAAGTGTACCTGCATCCACCCCATCTGTGGAAGCTTTTTGGGTGCCAGGGGAGGCCTCAGTGCAGGGCCTCTCTTGTTCATGGAGTCACTGCCCTTCCTCTCCAGGAGGGCTTCAGGGAGGGTTACTAGCAGCTTGTACTCGATTCCAAGAAAAAGCCAAAGGGTCCCAGGCCCTTAAGTTTCCTCTGATCAATAGTCAGACGCATTACCCATTGAGCCACTGGTCCTGCACTTGAATTTTCTGATGTCTGAGCTTTTTCCTGCACACAGAAGTAGTTCAGCTCTGGAAGGGGTGACCTCCAACACCCATGGAGCTGTGAAACAAGGGAGCACCCAATAAGCCTCAGCAAAGGAGAACCAGGCAGAGCACTGCTGGCACTTGACAGTGGATGCTGGGGCTGTGTCCACACATACACTCAATGCTCAGCCAGCCCAGCCCAGCCTCTGTGGACAGAAGCTGGGAAACCAGGGGGAACTGGTGGGGGGTGGCAGGGTAAATAGGGGACAGGTTATGAGCTTCTGTAGCAGGGGGTGGGGGTCCAGGAGGCCAGTGCAGGTGGGTGGCCAGTGCTCCCATCCTGGAGCATGACGTCGAGTTGGGGGTGATTGGCTGGGAGGTGGCTGGCTTTATATTTAGGGTAAGTAGGTGGCTGCCGACTTGGTGCTAGTTCGCAGGCTCCAGTTGGGGTTGGGTCAGCTCCCAAACCTCAAAATACCTCTCCCACCTGCTTCATGGTGCCAGCAATCTTTTTGATCCGAGAACAGCTTTCTGTTCCTGCTTTAGGATGGGAGCTGCCTGCCCAGCACCCTGCTCCAACCTGGCCTCCCCGCCCCCCTGTGCTTTGGTGCGTGCACTGAGCTGGTGCACTCTAGATTTTCAGACTACAAGGCGACACTCAAGACTCTATCCCTTGACAAAGAATATATATTTTTAAATTTTTTATTATTATCTTTATTTCTTGGATACAGATAGTCAAAAATCGAGAGGAAAGGGGGAGATAGAGAGTGGGAGAGATAGAGAAATACCTGAATCCCTACTTCACCACTCATGAAGCTTTCCCTATGCAGGTGGGGACTGGGGGCTCAAACCCGGGTCCTTGCACATTGTAACATGTGTGCTCAACCAGGTGTGCCACCACTCAGCCCCAACAAAGAAGATATTATAGAATTCTGAAGCCAGGCGGTGGCACACCTGGTTGAGGGCACATGTTACAGTGCTCAAGAACTTAGGTTCAAGACCTTGGTCCCCACCTGTAGGGTGGAAGCTTCACAAGCTATATCTATCTACCTGTCTGTCTGTTTGTCTGTCTATCTATCTATCTATCTATCTATCTATATATCTATCTATTATCTATCATTTCTCTTCCCCCCTCAATATCTTTCTTAAAGAATAATTTTTTTAATGATATTACACAGCCTCCTTTCTAGTCACTGGGTCTCTGTAGGAACCAGGAGCATTTATCTAAAAGCAGCAGCTTCTGGATGTAAGCTGTGCCCCATCCATGCCAGGCTCTCTGCCAGCTGCCAGGGAAGCTGCTGCAGGCAGCCCACCGACACGTGTGCTTGTGAACATGCTTCTGTCTGGCAGGAGAGACAGACGAAACCAGCAGTGTGATACAGACACGTGCACGGTGTGAACTGCCTGCCCGAAGATAGAGTGCAGTGCGCCACTAGGCACAGGACAAGCCATCCCAATCTTGTGTGGCTGATGCGAGAGGGGCGGTTTAGCTGGGGATTGTGGGTAAAGAGGAGTGCTGCTGGCAAGTAGTAGGGGAAGCATCACACCCACTGCCTGGCTGCCTGCTGGGTGTGTGGCTCTCAGGGCCTTCTGGATCCCCTCGGCACTCTGCAGGTGCCGCTCCACCACACTCCACCGCCCACCAGGTGAATGGTCTCATATTGGGGCTTGAGATGGGACACTCAGAGGAGCAGGGCTATGAGCAGGGAAGGCAGGAGTAGTTTGATTTTGGGGACACCCCAAGGTCAGGGGACAAGGTGCCCTCTGTGTAATCACTGCTTCCTAGAGGACTTGCTGCTATGTTACTTTATTCTGACATGGACGTTCTAGAAACAGAGAGTGTGCTTGGTATTCTGTCCTTGGGAGAACTGACTTGGTCGTGGACCAGCAGTCACACACTCAAGACTCACCATGGTGCAGAAAACAAGAGAAAGACCCTGCAGGACCACCTACTGAGATCACTCTTGTTAACACTTTCATTTCATTGCTTCCCTTTTCCCTGACAATAAAAAGTTCCTGATCACCAGGACAAAAGAGTTCAGAGTGGGGCCAGGTGATGCTGCTCCCAGTTGAACACACATATTACCATGAGCAAGGACCCGGGTTAAACCCCACCCCCACCTGGAGGGAGGAAGCTTCACAAACTATGAAGCAGATCTGCAGGTGTCTCTCTTTCTTTCTCCTCTCAATTTATCTCTGTTCTATCAAATAACAGCAAAAAGAACAACAACAACAACAAAAAAGGAAAAATGGCCACCTGGAAAGGTAGAGTCAGCATGTAGGCATAGAGCCCCAACAATAACCCTAGTGGCAGAGAGAGAGAGAGAGTGAGAGAGAGAGAGAGAGAGATTGAGATTCAAAGCCAAAGAGAGTCACCATGAACTCAGGCCCCAATTATTTAAGAACCAGTATATGAAGTTTCTGACTACCTTGTTTGACGAATAAATTCTCACTGTGGTTTTCATTGTTCTTAAATACCCAGACTAGCTGCTTATGCCACCTGTTAACCTTTTGGTTTTAGTACCATGGTTAGTGCCAGCAGAAATGCTTTTATTACAAAGCATTAGAAACGGCCTTTCAAAGTGCTCATTTGGTCAGCTACGGTGGGGTCAGGTGGCAGAGTGGGACCTGGGACTCACAGAAATCTGGGAACAGGACTCCCCAGAGCAAGTTCTCTGCCCTCAGTGACCTCTGCACATGATGCTGATAAAGAAAGCATGACCAGATGCTTGTGGTAGACAGCCTGGAAAATTGTGTCCAGCACTTTCACAATGGGAAGATAAATACCATGACATGTGGCAGAGGGAGCTCAGTGCTGGGACATTCAGGGACCTGCAGTCGGTGGGAAGTGAGGGGTCAGTGGATATAAACCATGGAGAAGCAGGTGTCCAAGGAAGGAGTAGGCCTAGCATGACTTGCTAGGTAAGGACTGACCACATAGGGCAGGATGGGAGTGAGATCAACTGTCTAGGGTGGGTGGGTGGGTGGGTGGGGTTGCCAAAATAACTTAGCAGACTCAGTGACTCAACTGAAACTGGGCTTGGAGGACAAAGATGGGAGTCCAAGATTGAGACCTGGTCAGAAAGAGGACTCAGGGGCCTGGCAGTGTCACAGCCAGTTGAGTGCACATGTTATCATGAGCAAAGACCTGAGATCAAACTCCTGACCCCACCTACTGGGGCAAGTTCCACTAGCAGTGAAGTAGGACTGCAGGGGCCTTTTTCTCTCCCTATCTCCCCATCCCTCTCAATTTCTTTCTGTCTCTATCCAATAAAACAAAACAAACAAAACAAAATAACAAAACATATTTTAAAAAAAGAAAAGGAAAGAGAAGAAAGAGCTTAGAGAAGCCTGCCAAAGTGTAGTCACAGAGTTTTTGTTTATATGTCATGGTGACCTTAGGTATGGGGAGTGAAGTAAGTGATGGCCACCTCTCAGGGCCCAACAGTGATGACATGCAAGGACAGTCTGGGGAGGACCCTCGTCACCACCTCTCTGACTCAGGCACTTCCTCTGTGAAGGTGGGTAGGAATTCAGGCCTTGTGGGCTGTGGCGATGCCTGATGTGGTAGAAGGAAGAGTACACTCATTTTCTGTTGTCTCTATGTAAGTGGCAAACAAACACATTTTTAGTTGGTGGCTTCATGTAAAGACATCTATAGAGGTCAGGGGTAGATAGTGTAATGGTTATCAAAGAGACTATCATGCCTGAGGTTTTGAAGTTCCAGGTTCATCCCCCTATACCACCATCAGACAGAGCTGATGCATACTCAGGTTAAAAAAAAAAAGCCATCTATAGAGTAAAATCTGGGTGTGTCTCTTCTTTACTACTTCCTCCACTTTATCACCATTAATCATATGCCCCTGGTGTATAGTTTTATCTCCTCTCTGATTCCATCATTATCCACACCACCAGGAACCTGCCCTGAACCCCCCAAAGCTGAGACCATGTAGACCCCAGGATACACACGAAGAGAGACTGGCTGTGCCCAGTCTCCCCCCTGCATGTGCCAGGAGACACTAGGAATCATCGCTTACTGCCTGCCACCAGTTTAACTGAGATCATCTGAAGCCTGTCTCCCTGGAGACCGAAGACAAGGAAAGGAATGAAAAAGAGACAGGTCAAATCTTGCAGCTCTCTCACTTCTGGCCCAACCAAGGTTGGGAAACTTAGGTGGGAGTGGGAGGCAGTGAGAAGCACCCGAGCTGGCTCTGTCCTTCCTTTTGTGGGATCACATGGCCTCATGTGCCTGTGTCCAGAGCTGAGAGGAGACTTTCCCCCTTGGGTCTGTTACAGTGTGGCTATTACAGTGGCTCTGCCATGACCTCACTCCTCGGGGACAGCCTCCCACCGACTCCATGGGCAACCCATCGCCTCTTCTCTACAGCCTTGGGGTCTGACCCTCACATCTGGGTCTATGGTCAGCACAGACCAATGCTTCTAGGGGTGCGGCTGTCACATATTAGTGACTGCAGGGCTCCTGCAGGGATCACAGGCACTGAGGCATAGGCCTCCCTCCAGGACACAGCCCCCTGGTCTCTAGGCAAAGGGAGATCTCAGTTTTGCCCTCCTCTCCAGCAAAGCCATCTCCATCTTCCTATGGCAGGTGAGATTCTGTGGTCAGAGAAGGAGGTGGACTTTCCCAGACCCTATTGTACCTCCTCCCTGGAAGGTAATAATGACTGAGTTTGAGCCAGTAAGTTATGTGGGACTATGTGGAAGCTCCCCCCATCTTCACGGATGGAGGTCTGAAAAGACACCTCTCTTGTTAGCCTCTCCCCATAGAGGTGAGCAAAGAGACAAAAGTCTCTGTAAGACTCCCAAAATTCACAAAGAGCCTATATCTTCTCTCCCCACCCCCAAATAGTTGCATTCACTCAAAGTTCACACATTCCACTTCACCTTTGATCACAAAGGAAGAGCACATCCTGTCACATACTCCTAACACCGGACAAGTGAGAAGCCCCCCCCACAAGACCTTATTTCCTGGAGCCCTTCTGATATCTTTAAAGTCTTGTTCTTCCTTCTCTATCTCACCTTATTGGTTCGACCACTATTCTTCTCTCAAATGCCTTTGGATAATTAAATGCCTGCATCAGGAGACCAGTTGTATTGATCTTTATGTATCAACTCTTGTCATACCAGCCCCTGCCATAGGGGGCATGCTGACCTTTAAGAAACCTGTGAATTCTGATGTATGTGAAAACTGTTCTTTGTCTAGTCTTCTATATTAACCCAAACCCAGCCCCCAATAAACAAGTGTGTTCATACCAGAATCCTCCCTGAGTTTCTTTCTTTTCACATGGTCTCTTGAACCAGTGATGAGAATTCGGTAAAGTTTACCTTTCTAGCTGAGAGTCAACCCATGCGAGTGCCGACAAAGTTACCCTGCTGAAACTTGTTATGTCCTGACTTTTGTTGACCAAAGCCTGCCACCCAGTAGCTACCTGGCCAGGGGCAGTGTAGCACCAGTGGGATCTGGTTTTCCTTTTCAGCCACGTCACCTGGTGGCAGTCTGAGGCAGGTCTGGGAGATGACTCCCTGTAAAGGCTTCAAATGACAAATGACATACTACCCCTCTAGGACATCAGACCCTATATCAGGACCCTGGGTACACAATGCCTGCTGAGAACACCTAATCCTGGGATCTCTTCACCCCTCTCTCCCTCTTCCCCATGGCCCCCACCCCAAGTGCTGTATGCTTCCTTTACTTCTACACCTGTCTTCATCCTCACTCAGCTCCTGGTAACATCCTCACTCAGCTGCCCCTGTGGATGAAGGTGAACAGTCTCTGACTGCACAAGAAGATGAGAGACTCAGCTTTCCCAGAAAAGAGAGAGAAAGAGAGAGAGAGAGAGAATCCCTCCTCTAGCTGCTTTCCTGCACAGGGCTGTTGCTTCCTCCTTCCACCCATAGTGGGGAGAGAGAGAAGCCTCTCCGTGAGACTTCTCTGCCTGACAGTCAAAGGTAGATCTCAAAGGTTAATGGGATGGGAGTGGAGCTGAGTCCTCAGCACCCTCCTTGAGGGGGCTGGAGCTGTTCTAGACTTGATTGTGGCAGAAGACTCAGGGCTATGTCCCCAGACCTCACTCTGCCTCTCTGCCCAACCTCAGCCTACCTTACCTGTCACTCCAATCTCACTCCAAGGGGGCCTTTCTGTGGCTGCTAGCTGTACTCATCTTCCAGTATCTTGCTATTATTTCAATCTTCCTCCTGACCCCCTTGTTCCATACAGCAGTCACTTCCTTCTAGGTGGCCCAGATACAAACAAGTAGATCAACCATTTTTTTTTTTTTTTTTTTGCTGTAATAAAGAGCAGACACTGTGTAGGTGCTCCCAGGGAAGCAAGTACATCTCCTCCCTCTCCTGCATGGCAGCTGCAAGGGCTCCCCAGAGCTCTCAGTGACCAAGGGTAGGTCATTGGGAGGGTTTCTGGGCTCACTGTGGTCTCATTCGTGGGCTTCTGGGTGAGTCTAGCTTCTAGGAGTGTGGGGTGACTCAAAGTCTCTGACACAGGAACAATGAATAATTATTTAAGACTGACCTGGTCTTTTTTTTTGTTATTTTTTTATTATATTTATTTATCTATTGGATAGAGACAGCCAGAAATCCACAAGGAGGGGGGTAATAGAGAGGGAGACAGACCCCTGCAGCCCTGCTTCACCACTTGCAAAGCTTTCCCCCTGCAGGTGGGGTCTGGGGGCTTGAACCTGGGTCCTTGCACATTGTAACACATGCACTCAAGCAGGTGCACCACCACCTGGCCCTGTGGCCTGGTCTTAAGAGGCCCAGGGTGGTTTGCACCAACTTACTCTCTTAAAGATGAACAGTAAGCGGTAAAACCCTGTCCATCAGGTCTCTTGTCTTTTATTAGTTTTTTTCAAGACAACTCAAAGGAATTTAAAGACAGATTATATCAGCAAAAAGCAGAACAATTTGATAAGGGGAACAAATGGAGCAGAGATATCTGCATAGGGTGATGCCACTGATAAGGGGAGATAAAGCCAGAAGTATCCTCTAAAACTAACTTTCAAGGTATCTCCTAAGTAGCACTATTTTTGTTTGTTTGTTTATTTATTTATTTATAAAAAGGAAACATTGACAAAACCATAGGATAAGAAGGATATAACTCCACACAATTCCCACCACCAGACCTCCGTATCCGGTCCCCTCCCCTGATAGCTTTCCTATTCTTTTTTTTTCCTTATTATCTTTATTTATTGGATAGAGACAGCCAGAAATTGAGAGGGAAGGGGGAGATAAAGAGGGAAAGAGACAGAAAGACACCCACAGACCTGCTTCACCACTAGTGAAGATTTTTCCCTGCAGGTGGGGACCAGGGGCTTGAACCTGGGACCTAGCACATTGTAACATGTGTGCTCAACCAAGTTTTCCTATTCTTTAACCCTCTGGGAGTATGGACCCAAGGTCATTGTGGGATGCAGAAGGTGGAAGATCTGGCTTCTGTAATTGCTTCCCCACTGAACATGGGCATTGACAGGTTGATCCATACTCCCAGCCTGCCTCTCTCTTTCCCTAGTGGGGTGGGGCCCTGGGGAGGTGGAGCTCCAGGACACATTGGTGGGGTTGTCTGTCCAAGGAAGTCCGGTTGGCATCCTGCTAGCGTCTGGAACTTGGTGGCTGGAAAGAGTTAACATACAAAGAGTTAACATACAAAGCCAAACAAATTGTTGATCAGTGCAGATGAAGAGTTGGGGGGGTCCTCCATTTTGTAGATAGCTAGTAGGCATATTTTAGTTATATTCCAAAGGGCCTGTGGCTATACTAGTTTTTTGTTTTTTTCCCTGAGCCTGAAATCTGATATACAGGTGGATCCAAGTTATTGTCTGGGGAGATGATAGCATGGCTGGAAAAGGAACAGAAAGCTGGATTAGGGAAGAGAGTAGCTCCCTAATATAGGAAAGGTGTATAAATATTGTGGATTGTAAACGCCATCTATTTGATGTCATCTGGGGCCCATATTCAGCTTAGGAGCCTATGTGACCTCTGTATCTCTGTAGATCTGAGCTCACATTCTGTGGTCATGAGTAGGAGCATTCCAAGCTGCTCCAATATCAGGACCCATCTTCCTCAGGTGTTGTTCATCTTTCCTTCGGAGTATGGAACATTCTCTACCGTTGTTGATCCAAGTTGAGGGCAACGTCCTATGGGGGGCCTACAAAGGGGTCTGTTTTGTTGTTCCTGATAGAGATGACAAGTAATAATGGAGAGAGGGATTTATTTGAAGTCTAGGCCCATCATGTCTGTTCGGGAATCTCAGGACTCCCCGAATAGCCCCCAGGTGATGGGGTGGCCTGATAGTAAATAAAGAGTCATCATTAAAGTATACCAGTCTCTTGCCCTAAGTAGCACTCTTAGTAGTATCTCAGTAGGTTTATGGTTGCAATGCTTGGTAATTTATGTACTTACTCATTCACATGAGGCATTTATCAAATTGGCTGTGGCCAGGCACTTCGACATTCAGAACTGTGGCATCTATTGACATCTATCATTGTTTGAGGAGTTACAGGTCTTTGTTGGTCATGCAAAATAATTGGGCCATGGTTTATACAAACCTGGCATGCTGGTGTATCCTCACAGAAACACCCCGGTGGTCTGCGATGGGTGAGACCCCAGCTGGTGTGTTGTTTCACAACGGCTCTCAATGCTCCACCTGGATGAGGAGTGTGAGTCCATGATGCCTGCAGACCTGGATCCCTCAGAATCAGGGTGGGGCCACTTTGCACCATGGGGCTGGGCCATGCTCTGTGACAGCAGGGCTAGTGATTTACTTCATGTTCAGCTTGCCCTCTTCTTGGTATTCCGAGGGGACTGGATAAGAACAGGGCTGTGGGCAGAGTGCAGGGGGCCTGGGGACAGGAGAAGTGAGGATAGACGGGTTCTAGAAGCAGCAGAGACCCTGAGCCATAAGATCTGGGGTCACGTCATCCACTCTCAGACCTGATCCTTCTTGTGTCTGCTCTACTGATGCTCTGGTTCATGTGGCCCCAGACCTGTCACATGACCATGTGTGAGTGTGTTGGGCCAGGCCAGCCAGTCAGAAGTGAAGAAAAGGGAGGTCAGACAACAGGGAGTCCCCTCCCTGCCCTCTCCCCAACATGCTTGACACATGACCCTTTCGGGCTGCCCCTCCATTTGAACAACAGGCTGAGGACAAGGAACATAGACCCCAGTTTATGCCATCTGCCCCATCCATTGCAGGGCCATGGCAGGGGCAGCAGAGGGAGCCCGTAGTGGGTGGCTACCACTCCTGTAAAAGTACAAAAGTAGGTAGGACTGGCTTCTTTAAGGGGCTAGATTCTGAATACAAAACGAAGCTGGAGGCCCATTATGCCCCAGCTTATGCAGGAATAATGAGGGAGACGCTGTAACTGTGGAAGTCTGTGTTTAATAAAGGGAAATTTATTCCATGCCTTCCAGAGAAGTTGAGTGCTGGCTAGTCTTAAAGAAAAAAAAGCATGGGTTTGGGGCGGGGGGGGGGGGTGTCAGGCTGCAGCGCAGTTGGTTAAGCACATGTGCAAGGTCTAGCATAAGGATTCTGGTCAAGTCCCCAGCTCCCCACCTGCAGGGGAGTCACTTCACAAGCCGTGAAGCAGGTCTGCAGGTGTCTATCTTTTTCTCCCCCTCTCTGTCTTCTCCTCCTCTCTCCATTTCTCTCTGTCCTATCCAACAGCAACAATATCAGCAACAACAATAATAATTACAACAACAATAAAACAACAAGGGCAACAAAAGGGAAAATTAAAAAAAAAAAAAGCACAGGGCCAGCCTGTGCTTTGCCCCTCAAGATGGGGGACTTGGGGGGACCCTTTCTCCAGGAAGCCACAGCCTTGGTCTAGATGTGGGGCCCTAGGAGCTGCAGGTATCTCAAGGAAGGGGTTCTCGTGAGTCAAGGGGCAGATTCGTCAGGTTGGCCAGCCCACAGAAAAGGCAGGGGAGTCAAGGGCAATCAAGGTTACCCCTCATCATGGGGCCTTCAGGGGCTGGAGAGTAACCAGAGTAGTTCAGTGAGCACTCTGTCTGGGGTGTGGGACAGGGAGATCTGCTCTGAGATTGCCACCTGATTTTCTTACAGCTGTGGGTTCTTTATTTTCTGCAGTTTGAGGGGGATAAATGTCACCAGGCTTCCTTACCCAGGATTGCCGTGGCAGGGCTGCTTTTGTGCCAGACTTCCAGGTTCCCCAGTGAGTTTCTCACTCTGACTGGAGCCGCTGGAGGTGTGCAAGGCAGTGGCTCAGAGCCTGGACATGTGTCCCCTGCTGTCTAGGAAGACAGAGCATACATGTGCCGATACCGGTGTTGGGCCCAGGGACCCTGGGAGTGTGTGGGAGGCTCTCTTGGTGGTGGATCTCCTCTGAGGCAGACAGGACCCCAGTGACTTCTCAGGGACAGATGAGACCTACTGGATGTGGACCGGGAGCAGCAAAAAGCCCCCTAGCCTGGACCCCCTAGCCCTGGTGGAAGGAGAATTCTGGAAGAAGGGCCATGGAGGCTGAAAACAGACTCAAGGACAAACAGGTCTTTGGAGAGGGTGGGGCTGCCCTCCCCACCTGCTGACTCTGGTGAAAAAACCCCTTAACTGGTGCCTCAGTTCCTATAAAAAAGCTTTCCTCTGACTTCTTCTGACCCTGGGAAAATGAATAGTTTTGTCTATGCTGCCTCCACCCCTAAGCCTTTCAGAAAATCTGCCCCCTTTGGGGGTTCTGCTATTCAGCATGCTCTCTTGCTCTTGCTCAACTTATCTCCTGCTCAGTTTACATATTCACCCCATAATCGGAGTTCTGCATGCCCCCCCGCCCCAGGGTTAAAAGGAGTGGTGTTTCTGAATGCTCATTGACCCTGTCACTCTTGTCTACAACATCCTTCATAGCTCCCTCCTGTTTCAGGGCAGAAGTGCTACACTGTGCCTTTTCCTGGGGCCCTCCCTCAAGGTCCTGCCACCTCTCAGGCCTGTGTTGTGGTGCCTCTGCCAGTAATTCCAGAGCTCTGGTCCCCAGCCTCTGCGGCCTGCAGAAGCTTTCTGCGGCCTCCATCACTGCTTCCCCATCCGCCCAGTGCCCACGCAAGCGGGGTGCCTGGAGCAGATCTGCTGAATGGATGGAAATGCAAATCACACACACTCTGCATGTCCCGGGGAGATGAGAAGTCCAGGCCTCTGCAGGCAGCGAGAAGGTGGGATTTGTTCTCATCTCAGAGTTTCCAAGCTGAGGCTGGAAGGGGAGGGGGCTGGGGTCTGCCTCCTGGAAGCAAGTGCCTGGGGGGGGGGGGCTGTTGGTTCTTCCGTTACTGAATGAATGCCACCCTTCTCCTGGGGCCACCGCCTTCCCCATCTAGGGCCTCCCACTGCTGACTCTTGAGTTCTGCCACGACTGGTTCAAACTTTGCCCTGATGTGGTTTAGTGTGCAGGGCTGTGTGTCAGGAAGGCTCTGGAATTCTTGCTGCAGGTGGAGGGAGTTTCCTTCCTGCTTCCAATAAAAGAAGGGTCGATGCTGGACAGCTGGAGAGCCAGCCGAGGAACCCTCTGCTGTGTGTGTGAGGGTATGTTTGTGTTAGTAACGACACACCTCCATATACATGTTCTAATCTGTTTCCAAAACGCGACCTTTGATGTTTCACAGGGAACATCAATGAATATTTACCACCTTTTTTTTTTACCCCCAAAATGCAATTTCGCTGCCTGGTTATTAGATCTATTTTTATTGCTACAAAAACCTCTATGATGATGAGGGGCACCCGGTGTGTGGGGGAGACCGGGCTGTAGGTGCCCACTCTCTGTTCTGGAGGCTGGTTGTGGGGCTCCTCTCTACATCTCTGGGGGGGCCTGCTGTTCTCTGGATTTTGCTTGGATACTATCAGAGAGGCAGCTTGGGGAGGATGGAGGTCCTCTGGTGAAGTGACCCCAAAGCCTGGCAGCCCCTGCTGGGCTGAGTCTCCCAGCCGTGTGAAGATGGGGTGCATGCCTGCTTGCCTTGGCCATTCTGCTGGGGAGAGGTCTTCCCACTAGGCCCCGGCCATGCTCAGAAGGAAGCCCCCTTTCTGATTTACTTGGCCAGCAGGGTGAGAGGAAGGTGCCCTGAGGCTGCTGGGCTGCCCAGATGTCCCCGCTATCATGACCTCAGCTATAGCCTGACCCCTCCTGGGGAGTCCTCTGCTTGCCATCTAGCCTGGAGCAGTTTTATGGCTACCTGCCCTCCTGAGTACCTCACTCCACCCAGCCCCTGCACTGGGTAAGAGAGTGGGGGCTGGCCGCCTCCTGCAGCCTCTGCTCTGGGCTGAGCTTCTCTGCCAGCTTCCTGCAGGTGTCAAGCCCCCCCCCCCCCCCCGGCCACCAGGACCTGCTCCATCATCTGGGTGGGTGCTTAGGGAGAGCCGTGCTGCTCCCTAGAAGCCCTTCCTCTCCCCTGCTTCTGTTCGTGATTATTCATTGCACACCATGTGGGTTTGCAACAACAGCTGCAATAATAGCTATATTTACAGAGTGATTCCTCGGCACCAGTGGCACACGTGCGTTCACTCAGCACGCCTCCTGTCAGGTCCAGGCTTCTCTCACTGTCTCCATCTGAGAAAGTAGGCTGGGAGCTCAGAGAGGTTGGGGACATGGTCCAGGTGTGCATAGCCAGCCAGGGATTTGAACCCAGCCTGTCTGTCTCCAGTGTGTGTATATTGTCCTCCAGACTGTCCCACTGAGCCAGAGTGACCAAGCCCTTTCTGGGGTGGGGGTTTTCATTTATTCCCCACCGTGACTCGTGATGTGATGATCACTGACTAAAGAGGGTGCAAAATGCTAAGGCTAGCAGCATGTTTAGACACCTGCTGGCGTCCTTCAGGGTCTTCTGGCTGGCTATTGCATGGAGACCACAGTCCTCTCTGGTGCTGGGTCCCCCCTGCCTGAGCCCCTCTGCTGTCCTGAGGCAAGCATCTGCCTGCTCAGGCCTTTTCAGACCCATTTCAATCCTTTGTTCTCCACATCTTGTTCAGATTTTAGTTCTAAAACACCTGCCCCGGTGTCAGGAAATTGTGAGGATGTGGTTGAGCTTGGCAGGGCTTGACCTGAGGAGTGCATCTATCCTGTCAGTCCCTCTCTCTACTGAGAGGTTGAGCAAGGAGGGACAGGAGTAACCCTAAAGGTGTGCCCCATATTATAAGAATCCCTGCCTCACAAAGCACCCTGCATTCCTGATACTATGGCCATTAGATAAAAAGAAAGGGGGAGATGTCGGGAAATTGTGAGGAGCCTCACAAAGCACCCTGCATTTTTTGCCTCCAGGAGCCTGGCATTCCTTAAAACATTAAACCAACTCCCCCTGCTCCACCCTGCATTCTTGATACTATGGCCTATCTACATAATCAATGTTTTGCCTGAAAGATCCCCACCCATTCCATTCCTTTGGTCTATCTTCTTTCTACCCTCAAGATCCTCCCTGCCTGTAGGGTATTTATTATTAATCCTACCAGTTAAAACCCTCACAACAGTTGCTAAGGAAGTTAGTTCCTACATTTCCAGCCCCTTTTGCCTTTCTCTGCCCCTTTCCTAGCCATTTCCATTTCCGTTTCTGACTTGCCACTTCCAGGTCTGCCCTTCAAAAGCCTTGGCTCTCTGATCAATAAAGATATTGCATTGCCTCACTGCCATGAGCTCTGTTCCGGAGTCATCTCCCTCTTGTTGCTGAGTGAGTAGCAGCCCAGGCTGGCTCTGGTCGAGTTCTCTCCAACTCAGAGAGTATGTGCCCTGGAAGAGGCACCTTCATGTTAGCCCAGCACCCCAGCACAGCCCCTGAGAGCCTGACCTCTGGGGTAGCTGCCCTCCAAGTCCAGTCACTTCTCAGTGATGACATGGGGCTGTTCCCCACCCCAGTGGAGAGCCTCGATTATTCTGCTGGAGTGCAGCCCCAGTGCCCTGACCAGGCCTAACACCCCCCCCACCACACACACACACACACACATATCTGTCTCAGGAAAGAACAGCTGATGAGATGAATGAAAAGCCAGGTGCTGACTCAGTGCAGTAACCCTCAGAAGCTTATGGTGTGGTCTTCATTCTCATGAACACAATGCCCAGGGAGGGGCTGGTGAGTGTCCAGGCCACATGGCTCCTAGAGGTGCAGGTTTTGGGTCAGGTTGTGGATGCTGTCCTCCAGCCATTAGGTCTGCACTTCCCAGCACTCTGGGTCTGTCAGCCTGTCCTCACCTCCACCTGTGGAGCAGGCCTGGGAAGGCGTCCAGGACACTTCAGGAATATCAGGGACTGGTGTTTATAGCAGGTGTGTGGGCAGCTCCAAAGTCTGGGCTGGGCCCCTGCGTCAGGGCATAATGAATGCTAAAACTAAGCCCTGTGGTGACAAACAGAATCTGATCTTGAATTAAATGTCCCTTTAAAACAAAAGCAGCTCCCAGGAGGGTTGTTTAACAGCTCCTGGGAGGGGTATTTTTGCGTTGTTTCAGATTCTACAGCCCAGTGACAAAAAAGCTCATTTGGGGCACATACTCATCAGTCCTTGACAAAGATGAAGTTGCAGGGCCTCCCCTGAGCTGAGGGTAGTGCTACTGCCCAGCTGTACCAGAACTCCTCACCCACCCACCACCCCATAGAGGGGCAACTGCTGTGTGGCTCTACTGACTCCTGAAGGTCAAGTCTTATCATATAATGTAATAACACATCACATCATATGACATCATATAATATCATAGCATATCACACCTAAACAGTAAGTTCATATGTCATACCAGTCATGTCATGCCATAGCAATCATACCATATATTTCAGATAAAATAATTGTATACAATATAATTATATTATATTATGTCATGATTTATATGCTACTTTATACCAGTCATACTATATTCTATCAATTGTGTCATATCAAAGCATATTATAACCTGTTATATATAACATAATTCCATGTCAAATCATACACACCATGCCATATGTTGTGTGTCATACCATGTCAAGCCAGTGATATCATCATGCCACATCACACCAGAGCACATTATATGTCATGCATGTATCAGTCATGCCATACCATATATAATATCTTATATCACATGTCATTCAGATCATGTAATATCTAAATTATAGCATGTCATATCCTATATAATATACATATATATCAATATTATGTCAATTGTAATACATTCTTTATTTTTATATTATTATTATTTTTATTGTGTTTCTTCTTTTTTATGTGAGAACTTTTTTTTAATTGGGGAATTAATGTTTTGCATTCAACAATAAGTACAATAGTTTGTACATGCATAACATTCCCCAGTTTCCAATATAACATTACAACCCCCACTAGGTCCTCTGAATCCTTCTTGGACCTGTATTCTCCCCACCCACCCACCCCAGAGTCTTTTACTTTGGTGCGATACGCCAATTCCAGTTCAGGTTCTACTTGTGTTTTCTTTTCTGATCTTGTTTTTCAACTTCTGCCTGAGAGCGAGATCATTCCATATTCATCCTTCTGTTTCTGACTTATTTCACTCAACATGATTTTTTCAAGGTCCATCCAAGATCGGCTGAAAACGGTGAAGTCACCATTTTTTACAGCTGAGTAGTATTCCATTGTGTATATAGACCACAACTTGCTCAGCCACTCATCTGTTGTTGGACACCTGGGTTGCTTCCAGGTTTTGGCTACTACAAATTGTGCTGCCAAGAACATATGTGTACACAGATCTTTTTGGATGGGTGTGTGGGTTCCTTAGGATATATCCCCAGGAGAGGAATTGCAGGGTCATAGGGTAGGTCCATTTTCAGCCTTCTGAGAGTTCTCCAGACTGCTCTCCACAGAGGTTGGACCAACTGACATTCCCACCAGCAGTACAGGAGGGTTCCTTTGACCCCACACCCTCTCCAGCATTTGCTGCTGTTACCTTTTCTGATTTCCAGAGCACTGCTCAAATCTGGATTGTGTTGGTACTAGGGATTGAACCTGCGACCTTTGGGGCCTGAGGCATGGGAGCTTTTTTGCAGAACTGTTCTATCTTCCCAGCCCTCTACCACATTCTTACATGCAATGTTCAACACTTTCAATACCACGATTGTCTGGAAAATGAAAGCTGCACCAGGTTGCACACAGCACTCCCTTCAGATGTCTTTGCAGCGGCATCATACTGCCTGGCTGCCCCTCGCTGTCATCTCAGTATCCTTGAGAGGAGCCAGGAGTGCTGGGAGCCCCTTGAACTCTTCGGAGCAGGCGAGTTCTCCCAGCAGCACCATCTACAAGTAACCCAGGAGAGGGTCTGGACTGTCCCAGCCACTCAGGGTTCCCACCCAGACAGGGTCAGCACCAGAAGCCACTGCAGAAGACAGGTTGCTCCGGGACCCCAAGAGGCGGGTTTGCACCTGGACGTAAGTTTCCCAGAACATCTAGGAAGAAGGGTTGGAAATGCAGCCTGAGAGCTGGAAGCTACATAGGGGTGGGGTCAGTAGGTGCTGGGCTGTCTTAAAGCCTCAGAGCAGGCTAGAGTACTAAGCTACTGCATACAACTGGCCAGGTAGTTAAAAAAATTTTTTTAATTGTTGCCAGGGTTATTGCTGGGGCTCAGTGCTGCTATTATGAATCTACCATTCCTGACGGTCATTCCCCACCCTACCTCGCTCCCTCCCCCACTCTATTTTATTTGATAGGACAGAGAGAAATTAAGATTGAGAGGGAGAGAGACACCTGCAGATCTGCTTCACTGCTCATGAAGCATCCCGCTGCAGGTGGGGACTGGGGGCTTGAACCTGGGTCCTTGTGCATGGTAGCATGTGTGTTCAATCAAGTGTGCCACTGCTTGGCCCCCATTCAGGTAAGTTTTAACTGCTGATGTGGGTCTCCAGGGACTATCAGGGCACCTCACCACCATATGACACTCCTTCCTGATTCCTGACCAGGCGGGCTAAGTCAGCCTCCCACATACATAGATCTGATGACAACTTCCTTTTCCTCAGGGTCAAGCGGTCTCCTTGCCCTGCCCCAGAGTCTGTGTTTATACAAAGAAAGGGGAACCAGAGGGAAGGGGTGTGAGAGGGGGAGCAGAGAAACCCCCATCTTAGATTTTAATTTCCAAAGGTCTTTCTAAAACACAGTCAGAAATAAACCAAGATCAAAGCATGATACGTCTTAGAGGATTCTTGGATTCTTTTCTTTCTTTCTTCCTCTCTCTCTCTCTCTCTCTTTTTTCTTTTTTTTCTAAAAGGAAGGGATTTTCAAGCCCCAGCCAGGTGTCCCTGCTCTCCATGATGGCTGTGGGTAGTTAATGCCTGGCTGTGGGTAGGATGGCTGAGGGCTATATATAGGATTGCAATTCAAGCATCTCAGGTCTGCTGCAATGTTTTTGAATGTGTTTTTGAGACACTGACAGGTTTACAAGGGCTCTGAGTACCACATGCCCCACCATCGCCAGGCTGTACAAGGGAGGGAGTAATTTCTGCTAGTTGCTGACAACACCTTTGAATGATGCTTTACAAGCCCAGGAATATAGGGCCTGGCTACATCTCGGGAGAACAGACAGTAGCAGAGTTAAGTGCTTTTGCAGAAACCTGAGGTTCTGCCAAGAACTGCAGCCCCAGAATGCACGCCCAACCCCTCTGTGTCCAGTAAGTTTCTTGGGGAGCCCTTTGGTTCCTGGAAAGGTGAGCCATACTACCACCATTTTCCTGCTTGTCTTTATTTGCATATTTCCATGTGTCCAATTTTCAAAGCTTTAATGATCCTGGGTCCATATTCCCAGAGAAATAAAGAATAAGCTATCAGGGGAGAGGAGGGGATACGGAGTTCTGGTGGTGGGAATTGTGTGGAGTTGCACCTTTCTTATCCTAGGGTTGTTGTCAGTGTTTCCTTTTTAAAAAATTAAAATTAAAATGTTAAAATATCTTATTTATTTATCAGATAGAGACAGAGAAATTGAGAGGGAAAGGACAGTAAAGAGGGAGTGAAAGATACATACCTGTAGCACTGCTTAACCTCTCATGTAGTAAACCCCCACCTCCAGTCCCCGAAGATGGGGATCAGGTGTTTGGACTTGGGTCCTTGGGCATGATAATGTGTGTACTCAACCAGCTGCACCAACATCTGGCCCAGTGTTTTTTTGTTTTGTTTTTTAAAGCAGTACCCAGGCAGTGGCATATCTGGTTAAGCACACACATTACCATGCCCAAGCACCCAGGTTTAAACCCCTGGTCTCCACCGGCAAAGGGGAAGTTTTGTAAATGGTGAAGCAATGCTGCATGCCTCCTCTCTCTCTTTCTCCCTCTCTCTCTCTCCCCTCCCTCTCTCTCTCTGTCCCTATCTCCCACTGCCTCTTTAAATATTTTATTTATTTATTTATTGGATAGAAACAGAGAGAAATCAATAGAGAAGGGGGAGAGAGGGAGAAAGATACTTGCAGCATTACTTCATGAAGCTTCTCCCCTGTAGGTGAGGACAGGAGTTTTGAACCTGGGTCCTTGTACATTGTACCATGTGTGCTCTACCAGGCGTACTATCACCCAGCCCCACTTTTTTCTAAATCTTAGTCAAAGAGCCTCTCCACTGTCCCCTGCCCCACTGCTACACATATTTTCTCTTACCAGGGCTTCCTGATTTAGCAATAAAAAACTCAACCAGGGGCAGCACTATGAGCAGCAGCAGATCTATTTCTCTCCCCTCCTCTCCTCTCCTCTCCTCTCCTCTCCTCTCCTCTCCTCTCCTCTCCTCTCCGCTCCTCTCCCAGAACAACTAGGAATACCAAAGGAGACCACCTGGGACCAAAACAAGACAGGACTAGACTGACTTCAGGAACCCACCAAATCACCGGTGAGTACAAACACATGTGGCTGGTGGACAGAGAGGAGCTGAGGGAGAGATGAAGTGGCTGATAACAGTTCGGCAGTTTATCAGAGACAACACCTCCAGTCTGTTCCACCAGGGGACAGCTGAAGGGAGGAGAGGACTCCCTGCAGACTCACCAAGTTCAACTCTGAGTCTCCATTGCTACTGCCCTAAGAATCTAGAGCAGTGGCAGGGAGGGACCCAAGGGAACAGAGATGAAACTAGGAAACTCACAAGAAGACCTATACCTCAGTGGCATAGCGGGGGGGGGGGGGGGGGGGGGGAGGCGGCTGTGAAAGTCTCTTTGCATAACCACTGGATTATCTCTGCCACACCCTGCTTTATCTCTTGGTCAGGAGTCAGTGATTAAGCTAAGAAGCCTACTTATAGTTTAAAATCCCAAAGGCTCCCATAGTCTACAGGGAAGAAAAAGCACAAAAGAGGCTTTTAAGCCACTGAGCTCCAAATCAGGGATTAAAATACTATTGAAACAACTGTTAACTTCCACCACTGTGAACCCTTTAATTACCCTACTTAGACACAAGTCATTCCAGGCAATAGTGATCAGTAATTTGAAAAGTACTGAGAGAGGGAACTCATAACATAATATATAAAATGGTTACACCAACAAGAAGAAATATTGGAGGAATGAACTAGGACAAGAGTCCAGCTAAAAGCCCCCTAAAGGGTGAAGCACAAAATAATGAGGTCAACATCCAAACACTAGCTAAGGAAATAATCACAGGAGTGAGTAAAGTGTTGGAAAGAATTTCATCAGAAATACAGGGACAACAAATGAGACTATGGAAGAAAACATTGTCTCAAGGTTATTAGAGAGTTGAAAGCTGAAATAGCTGAGCTAAGAACACAACTAGCTGAACAAGCTAAAACAGTATCAGAACAGGGTAACAAAATAGATGAACTCCAGAAAACAGTAGAGAGGAGAGAGAATAGACTCAATGAGGCTGAAGAAAGAATTAGCAAGATCGAGGATGAATTAGAGACAATTAAAAAAAGAAGTATAAGAGATCTCAAAAAGAGATTAAGAGATACTGAAAACAACAACAGAAACATATGGATTACTTCAAAAGAAACAATATATGCATTATTGGCTTACCAGAGGAAGAAAGAGAGGGAGAGGAAGAAAGCATTCTTCAGGCCATAATAGCTGAAAACTTCTCTAGTCTAGACAACATCGAAGACATAAAGATTCAAGAAGCCCAGAGGGTCCCAAACAGAATTAACCCAGACTTAAAGACACCGAGACACATCATATTTAGAATGGAAAGGAATAAGGATAAAGAAAGGATCCTGAAGGCTGCAAGAGAAAAACAAAGAGTCACCTACAGAGGAAAACCCATAAGATTAGCAGCAGACTTCTCCACACAAACACTACAGGCCAGAAGACAATGGCAAGATATCTATCGAATACTCAATGAGAAAGGCTTTCAACCAAGAATACCGTATTCTGCTAGACTGTCATTCAGACTAGATGGAGGCATCAAAACCTTCTCAGACAAGCAACAGTTGAAGGAATCAACTATCACCACGCCTGCCCTGAAAGAAGTTCTGAAAGGTCTCCTATAAATAGTCAGACCACCATAAATATGCCATCTATCAGAACACTCTAAAAACTCTACAAGAATGGCATTAAAATATCTTCAATCTTTGATATCAATAAATGGTCAATGGCCTGAATTCACCTATTAAAAGACACAGAGTAGGAAGATGGATCAGAAAACACAACCCAACAATATGCTGTCTACAGGAAACCCACCTAACTCAACAAGACAAACACAGACTCAAAGTAAAAGGATAGAAAACTATCATACAAGCCAATGGCCCACAGAAAAGGGCAGGAACATCTATTCTCATATCTGACACAATAGACTTTAAAATAGATAAGATTAAAAAAGATAGGAATGGACACTACTTAATGCTCAGAGGATCAGTCAATCAAGAGCACTTAACAATTATTAACATCTATGCACCCAATGAGAAGCCATCTAAGTACATCAAACTTCTACTGAAAGAGCTACAGCAATATATTAGCAGCAACACAGTCATAGTAGGGGACTTCAACACCCCACTCTCCCAACTTGACAGATCATCCAGACAGAAAATCAATAAAGACATAAGGGAGCTAAATGAAGAGATAGATAAACTAGAACTATTGGACATTTTCAGAGTCATTCATCCCAAGAAAGTGGAATACACATTTTACTCAAGTCCACATGGGTCATTCTCAAGGATAGACCATATATTAGGCCACAAAAACAGCATCAGCAAATTCAAGAGCATTGAAATCATCCCAAGCATCTTCTCAGACCACAGTGGAATTAAACTAACACTAAACAATCAACAAAAGATTAGTAATAGTTCCAAAATGTGGAAGCTCAACAGTACACTTCTTAACAACTTCTGGGTCAAAGAGGAAATCAAGGAAGAAATCAAAATATTTTAAGAATTCAATGAAAATGAAGACATAAGCTATCAAAATCTTTGGGACACAGCTAAGGCAGTACTGAGAGGAAAGTTCATATCCATACAAGCACACATTAGGAAACAAGAAAAAGCACAAATAAACAGCCTGATTGCACAACATAAAGACCTAGAAGAAGAAGAACAAAGGAACCCTAAAGCTACCAGAAGGACAGAAATCATTAAAGTTAGGGCAGAAATAAATAACATTGAGAATAAGAAAACCATACAAAAGATCAACGAAAGTAAATGTTGGTTCTTTGAAAGAGTGAACAAAATCGACAAACCTTTATCCAGACTCACAAAACAAAAAAGGGAGAAGACCCAGATAAATCAGATACTAAATGAAAGAGGAGATATCACAATAGACACCACAGAAATTCAACATATCATGTGAGACTTCTATGAACAACTATATGCCACCAAGCTAGAGAACCTGGAAGAAATGGACGATTTCCTAGATACCTACCAACTTCCAAAACTAAGTAAAGAGGAAGTGGATAACATGAACAGGCCCATCACAGCTAATGAAATTGAAACAGTTACCAAAAATCTTCCCAAAAATAGAAGTCCTGGACCAGATGGCTTTACAAATGAATTCTACAAAACCTTCAAAGAAGAACTAATACCTCTACTTTTAAAAGTCTTCCAGAAGACTGAAGACACTGGAATACTCCCTGCCAGCTTCTATGAAGCCGGCATCACTCAGATACCAAAAGAAAACAGGACACAACCAAAAAGAAAACTACAGACCAATATCTCTGAGGAACATAGATGTGAAAATATTGAACAAAATTCTAGCCAACTGGATACAGCAGTATATTAAAAAGATTGTTCATCATGAGAAAGTGGGGTTATCCCAGGCATGCAATGTTGGTTTAATATAAGTAAATCAATCAGTGTGATCCACCACATGAACAAAAGCAAGACCAAAAACCACATGGTCATATCAATAGATGCAGAGAAAGCCGTTGACAAAATACTACATCCCTTTTTGATCAAAACACTATAAAAAATGGGAACAGATGGAAAATTCCTGAAGATAGTGGAGTCTATATATAGCAAATGTACAGCCAACATCATACTCAATGGTGAAAAACTGGAAGTATTTCCCCTCAGATCAGGTACTAGACAGGGCTGCCCACTATCACCATTACTATTCCACATAGTGTTGGAGGTTCTTGCCATAGCAATCAGGGAGGAGCAAGGAATTAAAGGGACACAGATTGGAAGAGAAGCAGTCAAACTCCCCCTATTTGCAGATGACATGATAGTATACATGGAAAACCCTAAGGAATCCAGCAAGAAGCTTTTGGATATCATCAGGCAATACAGTAAGGTGTCAGGCTACGAAATTAACATTCAAAAGTCAGTGGCATTCCTCTATGCAAACACTAAGCTAGAAGAAATTGAAATCCAGAAATCAATTCCTTTTACTATAGCAACAAAAACAATAAAATATCTAGGAGTAAACCTAACAAAAGAAGTGAAAGACTTGCATACTGAAAATTATGAGTCATTACTCAAGGAAATTGAAAAAGACACAAAGAAGTGGAAAGATATTCCATGTTCATGGGTTGGAAGAATTAACAGCATCAAAATAAATATACTACCCAGAGCCATCTACAAATTTAATGCTATCGCCATCAAGATCCCAAGCACATTTTTTAGGAGAATAGAATAAATGTTACAAATGTTTATCTGGAACCAGAAAAGACCTAGAATTGCCAAAACAATCTTAGAAAAAAGAACAGAACCAGAGGCATCACACTCCCAGATCTCAAATTGTATTATAGGGCCATTGTCATCAAAACTGCTTGGTACTGGAACATGAATAGACACATTGACCAGTGGAATAGAATTGAGAGCCCAGAAGTAAGCCCCCACACCTATGGTCATCTAATCTTCTACAAAGGTACCCAGACTATTAAATGGGGAGAGCAGAGTCTCTTCAACAAATGGTGTTGGAAACAATGGGTTGAAACATGCAGAAGAATGAACTGAACCACTGTATTTCACCAAATACAAAAGTAAATTCCAAGTAGATCAAGGACTTGGATGTTAGACCACAAACTATCAGATATTTAGAGGAAAATATTGGCAGAACTCTTTTCCTTGTAAATTTTAAAGACATCTTCAATGAAACAAATCCAATTACAAAGAAGAGTAAGACAAGCATAAACCTATGGGACTACATAAAATTAAAAGGCTTCTGCACAGCTAAAGAAACTACTACCCAAACCAAGAGACCCCTCACAGAATAGAATATCTTTACGTGCCATACATCAGACAGGAGACTGATAACCAGAATCTGGATTTCTGGCTGATAACCAGAAAGAACTTGCAAATCTCAACAACAAGACAACAAATAACCCCATCCAAAAATGGGGAGAGGACATGGACAGAATAGTCACCACAGAAGAGATCCAAAAGGCTGAGAAACACATGAAAAAAATGCTCCAGGTCTCTGATTGTCAGAGAAATGCAAATAAAGACAACAATGAGATACCACTTCACTCCTGTGAGAATGTCATACATCAAAAAAGGTAACAGCAACAAATGCTGGAGAGGGTGTGGGGTCAAAGGAACCCTCCTGCACTGCTGGTGGGAATGTAAATTGGTCCAGCCTCTGTGGAGAACAGTCTGGAGAACTCTCAGAAGGCTAGAAATGGACCTGGATTTCCTTTCCTAGGGATATATCCTAAGGAACCCAACACAACCATCCAAAAATATCTGTGTACACATATGTTCTTGGCAGCACAATCTGTAATAGCAAAACCTGGAAGCAGGTGTCCAGCAACAGATGAGTGGCTGAGCAAGTTGTGGTATATATATATAATGGAATACTTACTACTCAGCTGTAAAAAATGGTGACTTCACCGTTTTCAGCCAATCTTGGATGGACCTTGACAAATTCATGTTAAGTGAAATAAGTCAGAAACAGAAGGATGAATATGGGATGATCTCACTCTCAGGCAAAAGTTGAAAAACAAGATCAGAAAAAAAAAAAAAAAACCACAAGTAGAACCTGAACTGGAATTGGCGTATTGCGCCAAAGTAAAAGACTCTGGGGTGGGTGGGTGGGGAGAATACAGGTCCAAGAAGGATGACAGAGGACCTAGTGGGGGTTGTATCGTTATATGGAAAACTGGGAAATGTTATGCATGTACAAACTATTGCATTTACTGTTGAATGTAAAACATTAATTCCAAAGAAATTAAAAAAAAAAGAAGAAAAAAAACTCAACCAGGATGAATTCCAGACAAACAACAACAAATAGTGTTTTAGTGCCAGAATGCCCCTAGCTGTCCTTGGGATAGACTTACACTGGCAGGAGTGTTGGGTGCTTCTCTGAGAGGCATATTTACAGGATGTCCTGGGTTCCATCCGGCAGCCTATGTTCAACCCCCCCCACCCCCACCCCCCCACACTCTGTGATCACAAAACACCAAATGCCTCTTTTTCTGCTTACCTACTAAATGGGGTGATGGTGAAATGGGGTCCTGAACCTTGTGTGCAGCTCAGGTTTGGGGGGCGCTGCTAGGGGTCTGTGGCTCATGCCAGAGGGGTAACCACAGTGGGGTTGGGGCCACAGAAGTATGGGACTGAGGCCCGAGACTGCTGTTTTACGTGGGGAGACTGCCTGTCCCTGTGCAGGAGCTTTAGTGCCGGGCAGAAGGCCTGGCCTCGGGCATGTGAACCACCTGTTGTCACTCTGGCCTCTTCTGTGTCACCGGGAGGACTTTGGATTCCACACCGGCCCCAGCCCAGCTTCAGTCCAGCTTTTGACACCTTGGATGAGCTTCCCACCACTGTTGCAACAGGCTGCACAAATCAGTACTTTAATACTATATGGACATCTCTTACAATATTTTATTTTATCTTATGTTTATTCTCTTCCTCCTCCCCCTTCTTTCCTTCCTTCCTTTCTTTTTTTTTTTAATTTTATATTTATTTATTTTCCCTTTTGTTGCCCTGGTTGTTTTTCATTGTTGTTGTCCTTATTATTGTTATTGATGTCGTCATTGTTAGATAGGACAGAGAGAAATGGAGAGAGGAGGGGAAGACAGAGGGGGAGAGAAAGACAGACACCTGCAGACCTGCTTCACCGCCTGTGAAGCAACTCTCCTGCAGGTGGGGAGCCGGGGGCTCTACCCGGAATCCTTACACCGGTTCTTGGACTTTGTGCCATGTGCGCTTAACCCTCTGTGCTACTGCCCGACTCCCCCTTCCTTCCTTTCTTCTTTCTTTCCTTCCTTCCTTTTTTTTCCTCTCTCTCTTTCTTGCCACCAGGGCTATTTTTGAGGCTCAATGCCAGTATTACAAGTCCAGTACTCCCTAAGGCCATTTTTTTCTTTTATCTTTCTTTCTTTCTTTCTTTTTTTTTCTTTCCTTTATTTTTTATTTTTTATTTGATAAGACAAAAAGAAATTGGGAAGGGAGAGAGGAAGGAAGAAAGATACTTGCAGTCTTGCTTCACCACATGTGAATCTTCCTCACTTCAGGTAGGGAGTAGGGACTTGAACCTGGGTATTTGAGTATTGTAATGTGTGCATGTTACTAGGTGTACCACTGCCTAGCCTATGACATCTGTTACTGTGGATTTAATGTTGGTTTATGGAATTATAAGATTTCAGGGGGAGAGTTTCGTGTGCATGTGCACACGCACGCACATGTATGCAACTCACTGCACCCACCACCCAAGTTCGTGTGGCCACACCCCCTCTGATAGCCACCAGGGTTTTCACCACCCAAGTTCATGTGGCCACATCCCCTCTGATAGGCACCAGGGTTTTC
This sequence comes from Erinaceus europaeus, assembly GCF_950295315.1. Classification (NCBI taxonomy): domain Eukaryota; kingdom Metazoa; phylum Chordata; class Mammalia; order Eulipotyphla; family Erinaceidae; genus Erinaceus; species Erinaceus europaeus. Next base: position 25,689,879 of record NC_080171.1, read on the forward strand.
ACCACCCAAGTTCGTGTGGCCACACCCCCTCTGATAGCCACCAGGGTTTTCACCACCCAAGTTCGTGTGGCCACACCCCCTCTGATAGCCACCAGGGTTTTCACCACCCAAGTTCGTGTGGCCACACCCCCTCTGATAGCCACCAGAGTTTTCACGGTGTCTAAGAGACACTTTGGTTGTTAATGTTTATTTCATTTTTAATTTTTTAGCAAGTTCAATTGCTTTACTTATCTATATTCTACACGTGAAGTGAAATCATCAGCTAGTTGACTTTCACATCTTTATCTGTTTTATTTAACATAATCCCCTCCCGTTCCATTCATTTTTCCTCAAATAATGCAATGCCAACATTTTCATGACTAAATGAGTAGTATTCCATTGACTATACACATATTTGCATATATATTCCATAACTACTACTACTCCTCAGTCTTCTCTATCTCCTCCCTCCCCACTCCTCTTCCCTACCTCCTCCTCTTCTTTCCTCCTCCTCCTCCTCCTGTTTTTTGCTTTATGATGATGCTGGGGATTGAACCTGGGACTTCAGAGCCTCTGGTATGAAAGATGTTTGCATAACCACTGTGCTGTCTCCCCAGTCCTCCCATACCGTTTTTATATAGTTATTTGCTGATGAACACTTAGTTGCTTTCACACCTTGGTTATTGTGGATGGTACAGCAGTAAACACAGAGGTGCAAACATCCTTCTCAGTTAATGTCATTGTGTCCTTGGGAATCTATGCCTAGGCATGCAACTGCTGGGGCTAGAATTTCCATTTTAAATGCAGATATGATGTTCTTGAAGTTTCAGGGGTCAGATGCCCTTGGTCAGTCTCAGGGGCTCTTCCGCCGAGGACATAGCCCGGTTTTCTTCTGCCAGTGTGGGCTGAGACTCATCTTTTCTGTCTTGCAGTTTCTTTGGCCTAGGGCCCCATCCCCTCTCCAGACAAGGCACTGACTCACACAGCACTCTCAGGTCACATGAATAATCCAGGACTGCCCCCCCTCCCCATTTCCAGCTCAGCTGACTGGAGGCCTTCAGTTACCATCTACCTTCACTGCCCTCTGCCTCAACCTCTGGGAATAGAGTGGGTACAACACAGGGCTCCTTTCTCTGTTGACCTTATGCCACCACTTGGTCAGTGATATACAATATACATAAGCTTTCCAGAGCCTCAGTTTCCCTTTCTGTGAAATAGGAGCAATGGCCTGGGTATGCCTCCCCCACAGGGCTTTGGCATGTGAGAGACCCCAGTAGTCACTTTCACATCACATGATAGCAGATTAGAGGTGAACAGGCAGGATCCAGACAGAGGAAAGGAGAGGAGAGGAGAGGAGAGGAGAGGAGAGGAGAGGAGAGGAGAGGAAAGGAGAGGAAAGGAGAGGAGAGGAAAGGAGAGGAAAGGAGAGGAAAGGAGAGGAAAGGAGAGGAAAGGAGGGGCGGGAGGAGAGAGAGAAACAGAGGTAAATAGACACCACATCAAGGAAACTTCCTCTGCTGCCATAGCACCTTCCATGTGGTGCCAAGGCTGAAACCTGGGTTGTGCACATAGCAAGGTGGACACTCTGCACAGTGAACCAGCTCTTGGGCCCCACACTGCTAGGCCAGGGGAGTTTGCCTGCTTATAAGAATACCAAGATTTTTTTTTCAATTCCATTTCCAATGAAACCCCAAAAGATAAAACAACTTGCAATGAACCTCACAAAGGAGGTAAGGACCTTTCCAGGGAGAACTATAGGACATGCATAAAAGAAATAGAGATTAACGAACAGAAATCAAGAACATTCCCTGTTTCTGGATTGGGAGAATAAACATGACTAAAATGGCTATTCTACCAAAAGCAATGTATGGTTTCCATGTAATATCTATCAATACTCTGATAACATTTTTCAAGGAAATTGAACAACTTGCCTAAAAATTTGTGTGGGAACCCCCCCCACACACACACACAAAGACACACACATACACATCATTAATAGCCAAAGACCTTCTGAGAAAAAAAAGGGAAAAGTGGAGGTATCATGCTCCCCAACTTCAGTTTATATTACAAAGCAATAGTAACTAAAACAGTGTGGTACTGCAACAAAAATGGACACTTGGGTCAACGGAAAAGAACTGAGAGCCCAGAAATATACAACCACCTAATGTATGTCAAAGGGGCCCAAACCATTTAGTAGGGTAAAGAAAACATCTCTTTGACAAAGAGTCAGGTGGTTCTTGAGGATTTGGGGGGTAGGTGCTGGGTGAACACAGTGTCGGGTCTGACTTGGGCACGAATTTCGGATATACTGGGCAGGCTGCCATCCTTCTTTCTTTCTGGGCCTCAGCTTCTATCTCTGTGAACCATGAAGACAGGCTCTAACTCCCCTTCCTGCCTATGAGATCTCAGGGTTTCCATGAATTCAGATCAGAGCTCTGCTGTTAATCTCATATGTAATTATTTTTTCTCAGGATTACACATTCTTGAATAAAAATGAAATAAGACCTTCAGAATAACTGATGAAATACTTTTTGACCTAACATTAATATGCCACCGTGAAGACAGGAAAATGAATCAGTGTGATTAAAGAGGTGGGGAGCCCAGGAGTCTCACCGCTGGGCCGGAGCGAGGCGGCCGGGGAGGGAGGGGTGGTGTTTTCCTGTACATTTATTTGTTCTGACATGAGTGCACTAAGCTGGTGCATATGTAATTTCCTCTGCAAACTCACACCAGCAGGATGCTCTCAGCTCACCTGCACTCTGCCTGTCACCAGAGCTTTCTGATTGACAGTGGAGGTGCCATGCAACCCCCCCCCACACACACACACCACCACCACTCCCAACAGACCCAGCAGCTCTAACAACTGAAAAGCCATTCTTTTTATTAAAAATTTATTTATTTATTCCCTTTTGTTGTCCTTGTTGTTTTATTGTTGTAGTTATTATTCTTGTCGTTGTTTGATAGAACAGAGAAAAATGGAGATAGGAGAGGAAGAGGAGGGGAGAGAGAGGCCTGCAGACCTGCTTCACCACCTGTGAAGTGACTCCCCTGCAGGTGGGGCTGAAGAGCCAGTCTTCTGGGAAGACTGGACTTGGGGGTGTGATGGCCTGCAGGTGTCTAGGGGTGCTTAGGAGGGATGGAAGGAAGGAAACCAGGTGCAGTTACAGGAACAGGGGACTTCTCCACTCCTGAGCAGCCCTTGCTGCAGGGATGGGTGTAAAGGTGGTTCTCAGGTCATGTCAGTGGGGCAGGAGGTACGGCCCAGGGAGGGAAGTGAGGATGGCTGGGTTGCTGCTGCTGCTGCTGCTGCTGCAGAGAACTCTGCCAGCCCTCCTGCTATGAGGGACGCTCTTCTGACTGTGCATGAGGGTCCTTACTGCAATGTTTCCTCTTCCTGGCCTTACTCTGACTCCTGATCCTGGCAGCAGGCCCGATAGAGAGGCCACAGGGGAGGAAAATGGTACTCTGAGAAGTTCCAGGACCTGTTCAAGGGTACACTGTAGGCCCTCGTGACCCCCCAAGCCTGGCCTTCTTCCACCTGACCCACTTCTTTAAAAAACACTTTTTCCCCCTTTACTAAATAAGGACAGAGAGAAATTGAGAGAGGAACGGGTGATAGAAAGGGAGACAGAGAGACTTGTAGAACTGCTTTGCCACTTGTGAAGCATCTCTTCCCTACAGGTATGAAGCAGAGGCTTGAACCTGGATCCTTGGGCATGGTAATGTGTGTGTTTAACTGGGTGCACCACCAGTAAGCACTGCCCAGAACTTTAGCCCCACAGAGGACTTAAGCACCATGGACAGCTTGTCTGGGTTCTTAGTCAAGCTGGGTTTAATTTTGTGAGAGATAGCAGCAGCATTTTACTTATTTATTTATTTATTTATTTATTTATTTATTTATTTATCTTGTTGCCACCAGGGTTATCACTGGGGCTTGGTGCCAGCACTATGAATACAACACTCTAGTGACAGGCCATTTTTCCCTTTTTTTCCTATTTCTTTAAAAATATTTATTTATTCCCTTTTGTTGCCCTTGTTGTTTTATTGTGGTTGTAGTTATTGTTGTTGTTATTGAAGTTGTCACTGTTTGAAAGGACAGAGAGAAATGGAGAGAGGAGGGGAAGGCAGAGGGGGAGAGAAAGATAGACACCTGCAGACCTGCTTCACCACCTGTGAAGTGACTCCCCTGCAGGTGGGGAGCCGGGGGGCTTGAACCAGGATCCTTATACCGGTCTTTGTGCTTTGTGCCACGTGCACTTAACCCCCTGCACTTCCACCTGACTCCCTTTTTTTTTTTTCCTATTTTATTCAACAGAACAGGGAAGAACTGAGAGAGGAAGGGGAGACAAAAGAGGGTGAGAGAAAGATAGATATCTGCAGACCTTCTTCACAACTCGTGAAGCTCCTTCCCTGCAGGCTGGGAGGAGGGGCTTGAACAAGGGTCCTTATGCATAGTGATACGTGCTCTCAACCAGGAGACCCAACCCTCCGTTTTATTTTATTTTTTTAAAATTATTTATTTATTTATTAATGAGAAAGATAGGAGGAGAGAAAGAATCAGACATCACTCTGGTAAATGTGCTGCTGGGCATTGAACTTAAGAGCTCATATCTGAGAATTCAATGCTTTATCCTCTGTGCCACCTCCCAGACCACCCCTTCCCCCTTTTTTGCACTACTTTTTAAAATTTGTGATTAGTAGTGGTTTACAAGATTGTAAGGTTCCACACTACACCCACCACCAAAGTTTTGTGCTCTCCACCCTCCCAAAGATAAGCACCTAGTTCTCACAAGTCTTAGAGACTTTTTTTTTTCCCTTCTTGTGTTTGTTGCAAGTTCATATGTATCAGATCTCTAGGTTGCATATATGAGTGAAACCATCTGGTAGTTGTCTTTCGTCTCTTTACTTATTTTGCTAAGTATAATCACCTTCAGTTCCATCCATTTTGTTCCAAAGAACACAATATTATCTTTTTTTTTTAACTGCTGAGTAGTATTCTATGGAATATATATCCCATAACTTTCTTTTTTTTTATTTTCCCTTTTGTTGCCCTTGTCTTATTGTTGTTGTAGTTATTATTGTTGTTGTTATTGATGTTGTCGTTGTTAGATAGGACAGAGAGAAATGGAGAGGGAAGAGGAAGACAGAGATGGGGAAAGAAAGATAGACACCTGCAGACCTACTCTACCACTTGTGAAGCGACTCCCATGTAGGTCCTTGTGCTTCGAGCCACATGCACTTAACCTGACTCCCACCCCATAACTTTCTTAGCCAGTCATCTGTTGATGGGCATTTAGGCTGCTTCCATTCTTTGATTACTATGCAGCTATGAGCATAGGGGTGCATATGTCCTTTGAATTAGTGTTTGTGTGTCCTTTGGACAAATGCCCAAGGGTAGTATTGCTGGATCTTAAGATAATTCCCTTTGTATTTGTTCAAGGATTCTCCATATAGTCTCCCAAAGGGGCTGCACCAGTTTGCATTTCCACAAGCTGAGTTTATTTTAAAGATGTTTAGTCAGGCCACAGCAGGGGAATACTCTGTCTACCTCCCCACCCCCAGTCCTGAACCCCAGAGAGCACAGTGAGACCAGCAGCATGCTCAGGGCAGAGCTGGCTACTACCCCCACAGATATGATTTCACACCCAGAGCTGCCACGGGGCCATGTGTGCATGCACTCTGCTCCATGGAGTTTCACACCTCCTAAGAACATTTCAGAAAAAAAAAAAAGAAGGAAAGAAAGCTGCTGTCCTACTTTTCTGTTGAAGATGTTGTCTCAAAAAAAACCAAAAACCAAAAACAAAACAAGGGGAGTCAGGCTGTAGTGCAGCAGGTTAAGCACAGGTGGCGCCAAGTGCAAGGACCAGTGTAAGGATCCCAGTCCCTGGCTTGCCACCTGCAGGGAGGTCACTTCACAGGTGGTGAAGCAGGTCTGCAGGAGTCTATCTCTCCCTCTCTCTATCTTCCTCTCTTCTCTCTATTTCTTTCTGTCCTATCCAACAACGACATCAATAACAACACCAGCAATAACTACAACAATTAAAAAAACAAGGGCAACAAAAACAAAACAAACAAAATATAACAAAACAAAACTGACATAGAAGAACCATGGCCTGCCTGAGAGAGCCCTTTCTGGCTTTGCCCCAATTCTCCAGCAGTGGGAGGAGAATGGATGCAGTTCAGTTAGGGGGTGTGACAATTTGCACACACACACACACACACACACACACACACACACACACACACACACACACACACACACGTAGGCACATCACTCCAACTTGAGACCCAAGTTCTCTGTCCTCACTCCTAGGGTTGGAATGGACTGGTGGTCCCCCCCACCTTTGTTTGTTTGTTTGTTTGTTCATCAGGAGGATGGCAACCCAGGAGGTGTCTTTATACACGGGGATACAGAACAGCCTTGCAGAGAGGTAAGAGCTGAAACACACTGCTCATCAGGGAGCAAACTCAAAAGCTTTTATTACTACAAGTGAGGAAATAAAGCTACTGAGAAACACACAGAGAACAATACAATTTCTAGAAAGCCTTCAGACACGCAAAGCTGCCGTCTCAGCCCTGCTTTGTGATACCAGCTTCTATGGGGACAGGATCCGGGATCCATGAGAGACCTGTGCACTTGATTCTGGGCCAAGGCTCTGTCTGTGGGATCAGGGTCCCCTTCCCCACTCTTTCTTTCTTTCTCCCTTCCTTCCTTCCTTCCTTCCTTCCTTCCTTCCTTCCTTCCTCCCTTCATTTCTTTCTTTCTTTTTCTCTCTTTCTCTTCTCTTGGTGTCACTGGGGCTGCATGCACATGCAGTTTCACTATCTGGGTTAACTTTTTCAGGGAGAGAGAGAGAACAGCACTGAAGCCTAGTTCAAAGCCATGACACTCCCATGTGATACTGGGGGCTCACATGCACTGTACCCCATCAGGTGAGCTGTCTTACTGACCCTCTCCCACCTTTAAGTTAAGTAAAAATTACCAAAGCCACTGTGTAGCAGCCAGGCAAATAGAGGCTCAGAGGGGAAATTTATTTATCCAAAGTAAGCCTCTTTTTCTAGCTCCAGGGTTGCACATTTCACCCTGTGCTCTGCCCACTGGAACCCTCTCCATCTCCTCATCTGCCACCAGCTAGGACAGATGGCAGTCAACCATCCAGGGACATAAGTCAGGACACTCCTTCCATCTCATCTCGGCTGCTGTGCAGCTAGGGGGAGGGAGGGGTACCTGCCAGGTTCTGCAGGATGCTGATGGCTCAGCTGCAGAGTTTAGGGTCCTCTAGTCATGCCCAGGCTCCTGTGGTATCCCTGCCCTGCCATTCTATGCCTGCTGCTGGGTACTGGGCTTGGTCAGTAGTCAGAGTGGAGGTTGCACAGGCTTGAGGCTTTTCACCTGTGTAGGTCAGTTCACCCATGGGACCTTGAGGGACTCTGCTCCCAGTGACAGACACATAGCTAACTGCTCTCCCCCTTCTCCTATCCCCTACCTATCCCCCCACCAGCCCCCAGGCCATCAGTATGGCCCAGTGGAGACTCACACCACTGGGTGCCTAGGAAGGGGTCGGTTTATACTGTGTTTTCCTGCCACATCTTTTCTTGGCCTCTTGGCTCAGCCTGGGTGGGTATTTCCTGCCTCTCAGACATCTTCATTTTGCTCTGCCGCACAGGAGTAGGATGTGAAGCCACAACTCCCAAGTCTCCTGCAGGTTGAATCTGGACCACAGAGGAGTTACCACAGAGTCCAGAGCAGCCTGAAGGAGAGGGCTCACATGTGGGTCACTTCCAGGAACCAGTCTTGGGACAGGAACTGCTTGCAGGTGTCACATGTCACACCAGGTCATGGACAGTGAGAAACAGCCCTCGACCCCACTGTAGCTAAACCAGTGCATGTTTATTCCTACATGTGTGCAGTGTGGACTGGCCTCACCACCCCCTCCTCAGTGTCGCCCTAGCAATGGAGAGGCGGCCAGAGGAGTAAGAAATGACATGTGGGTGCCACAGAGCCCTGCCCTGCCCTGCCCAGGTCTCACTGGCCAGAGCAGCACAGCTCCCCCCCCCACAACACACACACACACACACACACACACACACACACACACACACACACACACACACACACACACACACACGCCAGAGAGGAAGTTCACTTTTGGTGTCCCTGACACTGCTAATACCTCCAGAATCTCCCAGAAAATACTTTACAGAGTGCTGAGTTTTGCTTATTATGGACCCCGAGGGGATAGAAATGATGTCCTCTGAAATTTAAGGCCCCCCACACCCCCCCCCCCCAATGTGAGACTAGGCGGAGCAGCTGGCTCTCTACAACTCTCCAGGGCACAGATGCTCTTTCTGCTCTTTTATTTATTTATTTTATTCTTGACATCTTGGGCTCCCATCCCTATGCACGTGGGAGCTGTTTCCCCAGCCAAGTGTGACATTTGGATGCTGAGTCATTGTTTCAGTTCATCCCAGTGTCCCTCCAAAGACGGAAAACATCGAAAGAAGAAAAATAAGTCTACACTGTGGACACTCAGCCTTGCTTGTATGCTGCCTGGGAGCAATTTTCCTAATGAGTGATTCAGAGAAAATGAAAACAAACAGGACACAAAGGTTGGCCTCCCTCCTAGGAATGGAGCAGGCTGTCTCCTGCAAGTGTGCAGCCCGGGACATGAGGAAATCTGCTCCCAGCGGACAGCTCCCCCAGAAGGCCCTGTGCCAGACCTCACCCAGACCACTCCTGCCTGCTGAGAGATGTCTGAATGTCCTGGCCATAGCAACTTCCCTCCACCCCTACCAAGCCTCCAGCCTTGCCCTGGAGTGGGAGGAGCCCATCTGCTCCCCCTTCTCCCTCTCTGCTCCTGGGACTCCCTCTCCACTTCTGCCAGGTCTGGGTGGGGGTGGAGATGCCCACTTCACTGGCACTGCCCTTGTATTCCTTTACACTCAGATCAGAGGTGCATCTTAGGCAGGGGGCATCCAGCAATGGCAACCTCCTGTCTGTGGACGTCTGTGTTCCAGATGCACTGGGTAGCCCAGGCTGGAAGAAGTTCTCCCTGCTCCTCATCAACACAGCGAGCACCTCCCTTTCCGCCCTCCTGAGACGGCCTGGTTTCTCCCTTGTCTGTGGACTCTTTTCCATGCTGCAGGCGCTGAGGCAGCCCCAGGAAGGCTTCTCTGTGCAGCTGGCTGGTGGGCAGAGCCCTGCACGGCCAGAGTGAAGGACCTAGGGTGCAGGTCTGTTGTCACCCTGCCGCTTACAGCCAGTCTCAGCATACTCCTATTTCTTTATGCCTTTGAGGGGCTGGGAAGACACTGACTGGAACCCATCCCACCTTCCTAAGGTCAGGGCCCTGTGTTCTTCCTTCAGTATGGGGTCCCCTAACCTACTTTTTTAGAGCATAAGTCTGGGACTCCCTAACCTGCTTCCTTTAAAACATGAGTCTGGGACCCACTTTTTATGGAGAATGAGCCTGAGGTCTCCTAATCCCCTTCTTTTAGAGCATGAGTATGGGACCCTCTCACCCACTTCCTTTATTTTTATTTTATTTTATTTTACTTTATTTTATTTTATTTTTTCAAAATCCTGCTCAGCTCTGGCCTCTGGTGGTGCTGGGGACTGAACTAGGGACTTTGGAGCCTCAGGCATGGGAGTCTCTTTGCAGAACCATTATGCTATCTACCCTTACCCCATGACCCACTCCCTTTAGAGATTGAATCTGGGGCTTCCTTCCCCTCTTCCTTCAGAGAATGAACCTGGGGCATACCCTGCCCCCCAGCAGCAGCAGCCCTCTCTCTTTAGGGTTCCTTAACCTTCTTCCCATGATCCAGGAGGGTGATGACTCAGATTCTTATCCAGAAGGTCCTCTAATCTGTTCTTGACCCCCCCCCCCCCATCCTGTGGGGACAGCTCTGGCCCATGGCCCTCCCTCTAAGCAGCTCCCTGAACCTGGCACACTGGAGGCCCTATTTGTCAGGCCGTGAGATGGCAGGGGTTGTGCCTGCTGGACACCTGTCCACCCTGGTGGTCCTGCACCCCTAACGCCAGTCAGCTCTGAGAAGAGGGGCCAAGAGGATGGTGGAGTGGGGCTCAGAGACACCGCAGTCCATAACTCATAGGCCACTAAATTCATTACCATGGCAGAAGTATGGGCCGCACTACCGTCTCCTGGAAACCATCTCTGGTTTATACAGTGCTCGGATTTGTTAAAATATTAAACCTGTTAGGGGGGAAATGAAAAAAGCCAGACAGGATGCTCTTCTGCCTGGCTCTGGGACATGTTAGGGAGAGCAAATACAATCTGCCCGGCCTCGTTCGGCCCAAGATTAATGGCTCAGAGGGTGGAGAGGGAAAGCCTCCCGTTGCCATTCCGACATGCAGCCCAGTGAAATACAGGCTTTTGTAATCTGTGTACTTGCCATGTAAATTAGTGCCCTTAAAGGGCTCTTAGATGTGTCCCAGCCTCCGTGAAGAGAGCCAAGAGTCCCCCGGCAGAGAGGAACATCCATCACCCTAAGAAATGGATAATCTGTGCAGCTCAGACCCACTGTCTCAGCCTTCAAGGGCAAACACTGTTTTTTTTTGCTAGAATTGGGCTGAGTGACAGGACTTGGAATTAGAAGGGTTCAGCTCTGCAGGGCTCAGCTGTGGTGCTGGGAACAGTTACCATCTCATACGCTGGCCTCAGAATCTGGGGTCCCCCCCCCCAGGGAAGGGCACTGGGAAGGTGGAATCATCCCTGAGAGGCCTGCAGGAGAGTTTCTTTGGTTCATCTTCTGGTATGTTCCATGGACCAGGCTAAAAGGGCTGGCTGTGAGAGTAAGGGTTTCGGCTCCATGTCAGCAAGGGCTTCCCATGAGCTTGTCTTGAACAGCAAAAGCTTGAAGAGAGTTTGTCTTCAGCCTTCCTACAAGGCCTGGAAGACATCAGGAATGTAGGTAGAGGGGTGGCAGCCTAAACCAAGACTGTGACACTAGACATGGGCATTATCAGTCCTCACCAGGCCACACGTGGCAGACCTGTCTAAGTCACCCCTTCTCCTCCCTTCCCCGTCCCACCAGAACAGCAGAACCCCTCTCTGTACACCCTCTGGTTGCCTGCAATGGAAAGGGACATTGTCCAGCCTAAGCCACAGAACTGCAGCAATAACACTTGACTCACAGCCTGATCAGACACGCAGGCTGTCCTTAGTTCTGTCTCCAAAATTCCCTGGCCACTGGCCACACCCTCCCCCTCCTGTCCCTTGGCACTTTAGGGCCATGTCCCTTTTGATCTGTGTCCCTTTCGAAAAGACGAGGGATTAAGGTCCTGGTCATTGTGTGACTATAAGGTCACACAGCCTGGGCAGGACTTGTCCCCATGACTCATAAGAGTCCTAGACCCAACATCAGTCATGCTGGAATCCTTTCTGCTTCTGTCCCACTGGCTGGCTGTGTGGCCTGGGTTTCAGTTTTCCCATCTATAAAATGGGAAAATGATGTGAAAAGTAGGGAGGTGGCTGCAAGGTCCCCACTAGATGGCATCACACTGGGTAAGTGCCCTTCCTTGTGTCCCATTGCATGAGGTTTGTTCTATGTGATTAAGTCACATTCACTCAGTCATTAAAGGCTCTGTCCCTAGTGCCCATGTTCCTCTCTGCTATGTCACTTGGAGCAGACCCACAGACACCTCCACAGCAGCCCCCCCGCCCCCCCCCCCCACTCTCCTGCGAACAGCCCAGTGAGTGAGCTTGGAAGTGCTGGTCTCCAGCCTTGATCCAGCCCTCAGGGGAGACAATCTGGCTGCCACCTCTGGAGCCAGGACCGCCCAGATCCTTCCCCTAGAAACCACAGCGGTGCATGTTCTTGGTTGCTTCTCCATTGCTACTTGGTCTCCTCTTTCTTCTTCACCTTCTTTTTCTATTCTTGTTTTTCTTACCAGAGCACTGCTCAGCTCTGGTTTATAGTGGTGCCAGAGACTGACCTTGGGGCCTTGGAGCCTGATGAATGAGTCTTTTTGCATAACCATTAAGGTACTGCCCCACCTCTTAGTTGCTGTTCTGCAGCTAAAACCTGGGAGTAAATTGTCCCCATTGTTGAAGGAATAGGTAATTTAACACCAAGCTCCGGACAAAGGCCAAGCAGAGTAGCCAGTAGGGGCTATGTGGGAGTTTAGCTCTAGACAAGAAGTTTTCACCAGTTTTTACCAAGGTCTTCCTCTTTCTTCTCTTTCCTGGTGTAGCCCTATACTGGGGGAGTTTTTATTAGAGCCCTAACTGGGGTGCTTGTGTTGGGAGGAAGCTGGGGGGATTTATAAGTGGCTGCTGGTGAAAACGGACTCCTCTGCTCTCTGCTCTTCCTCTCCTCCCACTTCTCCCCCAGCCCCCTAGTCCCCACCCCCCACATACTTTCCAGCCCTTCCACTCTGAACCGGAGCAGGCAGAAATTGAATTAGTCTGCACATTTGGGCCGCTGATGGTTTTACGCAGAGCCATTCCGCGTGCTCATTTTAAAATCTCTTCCTTCCATTTTTAACAGCTGGCAGCTAAGTGGAGCTCAAGTGCATGTTCTGAGGACCACGCGGGCACCTTCCCAGCCTCAGCCCATTGCTCAAGCATCCCTTCCAGTCATCAAGGAAGAGGAAGGGTTCAGAGCTCCTGCAGAGCTGAGGACCTGACCACTTAGCATCCATCATGCTCCCCAGAGGTGCTTTGACCCCTTGGGAGGTCAAGTTGCTCGATGCAGAAGGGGCTAAACCTGAGCCAGGAAAGGGTTTAAGGAATGCTTAATGTTGTTATACATAACCTATCATAAAGGTGAGGTCAGCACCTGGGGCCCCCAGCCTCTAACTAGACTGATAGGGGTGTTATCTCTGAAAAGGTGGACTCTGAGCTTAGACTTGGGGGGTGGAGGTGGAGACATAATAAGGGGCCCAGGTCCAGAGACCACATTGGAAATGGTTGAGGTGAGGGTGAATGAAGTGATCCCAGGAGGGAGGAAGGCTGACTCCTGCTTTGGGGATTGACTCAGGAGTCCAGGTGATGCAGGACATAAAAGAAATTACAAATATTTGCATGGTAAGGGTAGGGCTGTGTGTGGTGTGTGGCTTACCCAGTTAAGGGCATACATTACTGTGCACTAGGACACAGGTTTGAGCCCCTGCTTCCTGCTTGCAGGGGGAAGCTTCCCTAGTGGTAAAGCAGACTTGCAGGTGTGTTTCTCTCTCCCTCTCTATCTCCCCCTCCTCTCTCAATTTATCACTATCCTATCTTAATAAAAATAGAAAAGAAAAGAAAAAAGGAATAAATGGCTGCCGGGAGTAGTGGATTTGTAGTGCTAGCCCCAAGCCCTGATGATAACCCTGGGGATAATAAATTGAAAATATATATATATATATTTGTCAGGGTCTGAAGAACATCTGTGAACGCCAGACTTGATCCCCTTCCCTACCTGATGGCCCTGAGGACTTAGGGCTGCTATCCTTTCACCCACTCCCCCACCCACCCCCAGTTCTCCAACTCAGTCAACTCATCTTCAGCCTTAAAAACCACAGCAGGGAGTTGTGCGGTAGGGCAGCGGGTTAAGCGCACATGTGGCACAAAAGGACCAGTGTTAAGGATCCTGGTTCGAGCTGCCCCCCCCCCCAGCTCCCCACCTGCAGGAGAGTCGCTTCACAAGCAGTGAAGCAGGTCTGCTCTCTGTGAATGACAGTCTATTTGCATAACAATTATGCTATCTACCCCACCCTTAAGTTATTTCCCACTGTATGAGGAAACATGTGATAATACAGAACAAAGTGACCATGTCCCAGCTATTTAGAGCTTCTGGCCTCCTATCCCTGTGCTGTCCCTCACAGGACTTCCTGCCTCCCAAAGATTCTGAGGAAGCTAGACACACAGGGGCAAAATTCAGGGTAGAAAGAGCCCTGGAGCTGGAGACGGGGGCTCTGTGTGCACACCCCTCCCAGCGATTTCAGAGAAGAGGGGGCTGTGAGATGGACTCAGGATGAGAAGGAGTGGGAGGCACAGAAAAACAGGAATGTCTGGAAAGGGAGTGGAGGGGTGGGAGGCTGCAGGAAAGGGCTTCAAGGATTCTCTGGTGACTCAGGGAGGGGGTTTCAGGTAGGGCCTGGGGCCTTGAGTAGGAGGTCTTAGCTGTGTGGGCTGAGGGCCGGGCAGTAAGGAAGAGCTCACAGTGCCAATTGCTGGTGCTTCCCAGGTCCTAGGCACTCTGGCAGCACCCCCTGATGCTCAGCTCCTCAGAGGGGAGCATCTGAATTTCAGGTCTGTGTGGGGTAGTTGTCTGGACTGCAGTTTCTAAGTCCCTGCAGGACACCCTGGCTGGCTCTGACCTTGGCCTAAGAGAGGACAGTTTCTCTGTGAAGAAATGGATAACAGGGGGCTGGGCAATGGCATATATGGTTGAGTGTACATACTACCATGCACAAAGACCCTGGCTCCAGTCTCCCCTCCCCACCTGCAAGTGGTGAAGCAGGTCTGCAGGTGTCTCTCTTTCTCTCTCTCTCTCTCTCCCTACTTCCTCTTTCAACTTCTCTCTGTCCTATCGAATAGAGGAAAATAAATGGCCACCAGAAGCTATGGATTTGACATGTTTGCACTGAGCCCCAGCGATAACCCTAATGGCAAAATGAATAAATAAATGAAAAGGAAAAAAAAAAAAGGCAACAGATGCACTGGTAGGAGAATCAGTCCTGGGCGTGGCACATATTTTGAATTAATATGTGTGTGTACACACGTGTTTTTAAAGCAACAGAAGGTACCTAATAAAAGCCAGGGCATTTGTGAAGTCAGTCTTTGATCTAAAACTTAGTCTGTGTCAAGCTCTTAGGATGACAGGGCAGACTGGCATCCTGCTTGGCTTGATACATGGGCACCCCTGCTGGCCCTTTTTTGCCTTAGAGGTGGGTTCACAGTCTGGGGAGGAGTCAGTGGGGTCTGGGGGCAGCCTGGCTTTCCCAGGCAGTGGGCAGGGCAGCAACAAACTTCATGACCCTGGGCCCCCTGCATTTCTTAGCATGTCTTTATCTTTTAATAGAGGGGGCTATTTTTAGCCAGCCAGTCAATGCCTCTATAATGTTTTGTTCTTCACACTGAAAATTGTCAGTGATGCTACATATGAGGCGGTGGGAGGCTTCTTAAAACCCCAGAAGTCTAGGGGATGGGGTGCCTGCCCGAGGAAGAGGACATTAATTTTTTTTAAATAAATATTTGGGATAGAGACAGAGAGAACTTGAGAGAGAAGGGGGAGATAGACACCTGCAGCATTGCTTCACCACTCAAGAAGCTTGCCCTCTGTAGCTGGGGCCTGGGGGACTGAGTTGGGAGTTGCTCTGGCTGGGAGGAAGTGCCAGGAGTGTCCTCCAGGGGGAGATTCCAGCTTCCCAATGAAGCCCCAACAAGCCTCTGAGGTCAGCCTGGAGCACAGCCCAAACCTAAGGGTTGCACCTGGCCAGGGCAGGCACCCAGTGCCCAAATGTCCACACCTGGATGCTCTCTCAGGCAGGGCGAAGGAAGAGGTCCAGGCTGCCAGGTACCTGGACTGGGTGTTAACAAAAGCAAAATCTCAGTGCTGCCTGGAGACAAAAAAGAAGGAAGATTTTTTGACTGCAGAATTTGGTGCTGAAATTGGGTGGGGAGGGAAGGTGGGGACCGTGCAGGGAAGGGCTTTGAATTGGCTGCTGTCTGCTCACCACCTGGGAGGGCAGAAAGCACGGGCTACTCTCCACGGAGGAGAAATTTACATCCTATTAACATTTGAAAGCAACAAAACACTTGCCTGTGAGGGCAGATGGTAATTCCTGACGTCCTGGGAAGAAGCTAAGTGTGTGTTTCCATCTCGAGATGTGTTACCCTTGGGGACAGAAACCATCTGAGGTGTGAGGAAAAACAAATTAAGAAACAAAAACTTGTCTTGGGGTCGTGTGTGTGCGTGTGTGTGTGTGTGTGTGTGTGTGTTTAGATGGGCTAAGTCTCCAAGTTAGGTCAGGTGGGAGGAAGGAGCCGCACAGTCCCACAGGACCAGAAAGGAAGTTTTGAGGGGTTCCTAGGACAGACCCAGACCCTCAGGCAAATCCCTCTTCCTAGTCCCCCATTGGATTTCACACTTCAGAGACAAGTCTACAGTGATATCAACTATGAGGCCTGTTTCTCTCACACATAGACTTTGCTTTGGAGCCCAGCTACTCTTGGGGTGACTATACTCCAAGCTAGTAACCTTACGGCCCAGGTCACTCAATGCAGGTAGGCGACTGGCGGAGAATCTCCCCACTCCCCACCCTTCACCCCCCACCCCCCACCCCCCACCCCCCAGTCCTCCACCTTTCAGGCCTCAGTTCATCAGGAAAGACTGCTGCCATCCTATTGGCCAGGCCCGGTCACATGACCCACCCCCTCCTGGGCGCTTAGGGAGGAGGACTTTGAAACCGCGTCTAAAAAGCACAAAAGGTCTGTCTTTCCCAGGCAGCCAATGAACCACAGAGAGCAAAAGCCTGGCTCTGCAGTGAACGCGCCCTTTACAAGACCAGGAAGTGTTTATGCAATTAGTGCTTGATACAGGGCGGGATTTATTCTTTTAAAAACACCTTAGGTGCCCACAACAGGCAAGTGCAGCCCTCCTTTAGGATATTTCAAAAGGTATTTGCTCTGGGCTTTAGGCAGCTGGCAGGGCCCAGGCTTCAGGAGAGAGACTTACCTGTGATAGTGGACCCCCCCCCCCACACACACACACACAGCCAGAGTGATGGATTGCTCTGAGAGCGTGCCTGACCCTGGGCCAGGGGCAAGGAGTGAGGCTGTGGTGATGGATGACCCAAGAGGACTGTTTCATTTCCCTCCTTCACCTGCCACTGGACGGCCGCCATGGGCAGATACTGCGTCCTTTCCCATTCCCTGTCCATCCATCAAATCTACGGGGGGTGGGGGGCTGCTCATTTCATTGCCGTGGGAGACCATGTTCTAGGGGAGGATTCGGAAGGCTGGAGGCAGAGAGGGGACTGGAGAATGAAACAGGAAGAAAACCCTCCCTAGAAGCCAGTTCTGGTTCAGGCGGGTGAATACAGCTGAGAAGAGCAGAGTTTCACGTGCACTCAGAGCTGCATCCACATCTTGCTGTGGGCACACGTTGGGCTCTCTCTAATGTCTCCCCTCCCCCCATGGTTGGAGGCCCTGCTCAAGACTGCACCGTTTTCTGGCTCTTTGGGACAATCACTGGTGTGGGTGGAACCCTCCCTGCAGGCAGTACTGTGTTCTTGCACTCTTGGATATTCCAAAAAGGGACACCGTGTCTCATCCCCCACCCACCCCACCCTGGTACAAGTGTTGGGTTCTCTTATGTTTTTTAAGTGTGGGTTGCTTTTTTTTCTCTCTCTGGCAGAGAGCAGCCAGAGAGAGAGAGAGAGAGAGAGAGCAGAAGGACATCCCATATGTTAGTGGCAGAGCTGTCATGTTGCTGTCAGGGATCTGTCCCCACGCCCTCTGTCCTAGGGCCCCTCCTCCAGGGATCCCTGGGTCACCTACCAGATCTTGGCAAGGGCTCAATGCATCCAGGTAGGGGTGGTCCTTGGCCTTTGCAGTTCCGCCAAGTCCCTTAACAGTGTGCCACTAAATTTAGTGCCCCAGCTGACTCATCACAGATTGCCACGTTCCTTCCCCAAGGTGTCAATTGCCAGTCTTTAAAAATAGCTTTATTGTTTCCTTCTGATTATAAAACTAATACACAGCGATTACAAAATTTAAAAAGTTCAGAAAACACAGCAAGTCTGCAGAAGATAATTCTGGCTTCTACCACATTCCACCCTGCACCCCCATTACTGTGCAGACATGTGATCTGCACAGGTTGGGTGTGTCCATGGTCACTGGCACGTAAAGAGCTGCTTTCCACACAGAGTTTGGTGGTCATCTGTCACATCCTTAAATGCCATACTTTGTGAAATAGACTCATGCCTGAGGCTCCAGAGTCCCAGGTTCAATCCCTGCACTACTGTAAACTAGAGCTGAGATGTGCTCTCATTAAGAAAAGAAAAAAGCTATGCTGTATAACCATTATTTTATTGGCTATACTGAGTTGTTGCTAAGGACTCAACATTTGAATCACTTTGGATGGACAGGGAACCCTTGGAGCTTCCATTTCCCTTTCAGAATATCTGGGATATGTATGGGTGAGGACAGCCTCTCCACCCACCAAAGCTCTGGGGCTTTAGAGACACACAGCTCTCTCCCACATTGGATTTGGCATAGACTCGGTGTCTAGCAGGCCTTAACACCACTTCTGGGAGTCCTACACTAAGTCTCTGGCATGGACAAGTGAGATCAATGCTGCCCCTTCTGGAGAAGTGCAAACAGGCTGAGTTCACCTCTCCCTTTGTAAATGGCACAGCAGTGACCGTCCTTGCACTGGGTCCTTACTTGCTTGGCTGACTGAATGCTAAGATAATTTCCTGCCAGAGATGCTGCAGAGTCCCCAGGTCCCTCCTGGTACGATTGTGGAACATGTTTAGGGAATTGATCCAGGAATGTTGGACGGGGCTCCTTGGAAGCTCAGCACCCAGAATGTGCAAACTGGCTATGTGGCTCAGGTAGAAGGAACTGGAACCCTGATCCCCATCCCTGAATTCCTCCACTCCACTCCACTCCACTCCACTCCACCCCACCCCAGCACACACACACACACACACACACACACACACACACACACACACCCCAACAGGACACAAGGACCTTTGATCAGGAGCACAGCTGCTGTACTCTCTGATGACTTCTGCAAAAGGAGCTCAAATGAACTGTTTTCCAAGTGGTGGGAATGAGGCTTGTGTGTGCAAGAGCCCAGAGGTGCCCTGTTGTGCTTGGGCCATGCTGGCTAGAATCCAAAAGTCAAGGTCTTCTGTTGTCCTCTCTCCAGCACAAGAGTGGAGGTGGAGGCATCTACTGAATGTGAAGATGGAGATGCCCCATCCTGGACACAGCAGAGTGATGGCAGGGGCCTGTCCCAGTCCCGGTCCCAAGGGCCTCCACATGTTGAGCATTTTGTACCTGCAAACAAATGAAGATTAAAGAACAACACCAGGCCCAAGTCTTGAGAAATTGCTTCAGCTCTGAAACTGGCTGGGGCTCCCCATTCATCAGGTTGTTTCCTGAGATGGATGCATTAGCCTGTGAGCACCAGGCTCACCTACAAAATTCCTGGGTTGTTGGGCTAGTGACGAGAGAGGGAGAGAGAGAGAGAGAGAGAGAGAGATATGACCCAGGAACCAAGCTCATGGTGACAAGGCAATTCAAATCTTTATTCATCCAAACACCCCAGAGTCAGGCAGTAGCACACCTGGTTAAGCCACGTGGCACAAAATGCAATGACCGGCATCAACCTCCTGGTCTGCAAGAATGCACTTCTCCAGCTTGGAATATGGAAGAGCCAAGTTGGAAACGGAAGTGGCTTGCAAATACCATACATGGTTAGGAAAGGGGTGGAGAAAGGTGAAAAGGGGCTGGGAAAGGTAGGGACTTCCTTAGCAATTGTTGCTAGGGGGTTAACTGGTAGGATTAATAATACCCTGCAGTCTTGAGGGTAGAAAAATAATATATTAAATTAGCAGAATGGGTGGGGGAATAGGGTGGAGGCCTTAGGTCATTTGTTAGACAAAGCAGAAGATTGATATGTAGATAATAAAAGGACTGGCCATAATATCAAGGAATGCAGGGTGGATCAGGGGAAGCAGAATTAATGTTTTAAGGAATTCCGGGCTCCTGGAGGCAGAAAAATGCAGTGTGCTTTGTGAGGCAGGGAGTCTGATAAGACGAGGCAAACCTTTGGGGTCCTTATGTCCTTCCTCGCTTGACCTCTCAGTAGAGAGAGAGAGACTGACAGGATAGACACAGCCCTCAGGTCAAGCCCTGCCAAGCTCTACCACATCCTCACAATTTCCCTATACCTGAGTGGTGGGGAGGATGGCATGTACTTTGATAGTGCCCAGCCCTGGGCAGGGCTCCTGGCCACCTGACCACACCTGCTTTCAGTCTTCAGTTCAGCAATCTGGGTGCCTGTCCTGCCAGCCCTGGTGACCTTGGTGTCTCAGGTACAGGATCTTTTTTTTTTTATTATTTGTGGTTAATAGTGGATTACAAGATTCTACAATAACAATGTATCATTCCATGCCACACTCAGCACCAAAGTTCTGTGTGCCTACCCTCTCACCTCCCAAAGATAGCCACCATAGTTCTCATAAAACCTTAGACTCAGGTTGCTTGTTTCTGTTTTTTTTTTTTTACAAGTTCTATAGATTCCACATGTGAGTGACACCATCTGGTAGTTCCAGTTGTCTTTCATCTCTTTATTTATTTTGCTAAGCAAATCATTTCCAGTTCCATCCATTTTGTCCTAAAAGACACAAAATCATCTTTTTTTTGATTGCAGAGTACTATCCCATGGAATATATATCCCATAACTTCTTTAGTCAGTCATCTGCTGATGGGCATTTAGGCTGCTTCCACTTTTTGGCTATTGTGAATAATGCAGCTATGAACATAGGCGTGCATGTGTCCCTTCTAACTAGTCCTTTGGAGTGATACTGTTTCAGGTGCAAGAACCTGACCTCGCTGTTCCTCCCCTCCTCCCTCTAGGGTTGGCATGGGGTGTAGTGGGCTGCAGAGACAGCCAGATCCTGGCTGGTCAGCATTCAGCTGTCACTTAAACCATCACTGGTGTCCCCAACACAGTGACTTTGTCCCTGGCTGTGCTTGGACAAAAGACCTGAGTGGTCTCCACAAGGCCATGTGGATGAAGCCAGTAAAGGTGAGGCCTACGTGAGTGGCACTGTATCCCTTCTACAACGCCACTAAAATCCATGCATACCACCTTTTGGCCCAATATGGAAGACAGCAGAGTGGGACCCGGGAAGCCAGAGGGCACTGGGGAAGGAGGCTTGTGGTTAGATCAACCAACATCTTGGGTACCCCTACCTGATATCCCCTGGGGCCTCACCCTCCCCCTGCCTGTTGGGCATCATGTAGTCCCCAGGCCCTTGGTCTTTAGCCTCTTTCGGGCCTTCACCTTGCCCATCTGTCTGTACCTCCATCACATCCTTGGGGACATTATCCAACTTCCCCTGTGACCCATAGAAACCCTTCCTGCTGAGACTTGGGCTTCAGTGTTGGGTGAATGTGACAATAAATGATGCCCTAAAGTGACCCCACACCCCTGGGCTTGCATCTCCAAGGCCCCAGCTGTTTCTCTGGTCTACCTCCATAACTAGATGCAGGCACAGCTGTTATCTATCTACATGCTAATCATGGACTAAGTATTTTCTCCAACCCCATCTCCCCTGCTCCTTGCCTTTATTCCCAGGAAGGAGCCCACAGCTCTCCACTGCCCCACCACCTCATCAAAGCCCCTCTAGGAACCAGGAAGTCTGGTGGGGGCAGTGCTCCTATTAGAAGCAGGACCCCTGCAGAGAGGGTGATGAGGGTGATGAGGGTGATGAGCGTGGTTCAGGTGGGGCATGGGTGCTCCCATTCTGTCTGGAGGGTGGCGAGGGTACAGCATGAGTGGGAGTGTACTGCTGGGGAACCCCTATACTGCTCAGTGTCACTGTGCCCCTCCTGGCTATGGCTTCCCTCTGCCTCCAGCCATGGGGAGAGACAAGGTGTGACCCCAAACCTGCCTGGGCTTCTGCTGTTCTAGGTCCTCTTGGCTCAGTTTTCCTGAGCCTGGAGCTGGTTCCTAGCACAGAGAAGGCCGTGGGATGTGAAGCATCGAGGTCTCTATTCTTGGGGGCTTCTGGCCCTGTCACACAGGTTGCTGAGCAGTGCAGGGATGGTGTGTGCACAGCCTGGGGGCAGAGACAGCAGTCTCAGCCCCACGATCATATGGTATCCCAAGGAGAAAAGCTGTTCCCAGTCATAGCTGTGGGGACAGGTCTGTTGATGCCTCATTTTATGCTTTGATTGTCTTCCAGGGAATGTGTGTGTGTGACAGCCATGTCTTTGACAGGCCAGCAGAGAGGGCAGCAGCCTGCCTTCTAGAGACAGAGTGACAAAGACAGAGGCAGAAAGAGAGAGAGAGAGAGAAAATATTGCCATCTCTGGAGCTTGGTGCCTGTACCACTTTTCTGGATAAGACAGAGAACAGCTGAGAAGGGAGGGAAGGATAGAGATAGAATACCTGGGCCACTGCTTCACTGTTCATGAAGCTTCCCCTACAGGTGGGGGCTTAACCTAGATCCTTGTACATGGTAATGTATGAACTTAATAGGATGTGCCACTGCCTGGCCCATTTACATTTTTTTTATTATTTTATTTTTTAGATGGAGTCAGAGAAGAAGAGAAGGGGAAGAAATGAGAGGGAGAGAGTGATCATTGGTGCACAAAATTCAGCTCTGGAATATGGTTGTGCTGGGGATTGAACCTGGGGCCTCAGACATGCAAATCTGGTGGGTTACTATAACAATCTCTCCCCATTCCTGCCACCCATATTGTTAAAGAATATCATCACGAGACATAGAATTTCAGGTTGACGGTTTTAAAACTTATGTGTTTTAAAATTTTTTTTTAGTATTTATTTTCCCTTTTGTTGCCCTTGCTGTTTTATTGTTGTAGTTATTATTGTTGTTGTCGTTGTTGGATAGGACAGAGAGAAATGGAAAGAGGAGGGGAAGACAGAGAAGAGGAGAGAAAGACAGACACCTGCAGACTTGCTTCACCGCTTGTGAATCGACTCCTCTGCAGGTGGGGAGCTGGGGGCTTGAACCAGGATTCTTACAAAGATCCTTGTGCTTTGCACCACCTGTGCTTAACTCACTGCACTACCACCTTACTCCCAATACGTGTTTTTATCTCCCCCACCCCCTAGCGCTTCCACTAAGAAGGCAGACATTATGCTATTGTAGACACTGAATCAGCTTTGAAAGTCTCCTCTTAATCTTTAGTTTTCAGCACTGGTGTCTGATGTGCTCTGGAGGCTTTTTTGTGCTTTTCCTATTGGAGCCCACAGAGATTTGAAATCTATCAGTTTGTGTTCTTCTAAAAATCTGGGGGAATTTCTGATCATTAGTCCTCCGAACATTTTTCTTTCTTTCTTTTTTTTTTTTTTCCCAAGACCTATTCACTCTCATAAAGAGCTACATGTTAGTTCTCTTGATATTTACCCTGCCATGGAAGCTCTGTGCATCATTCCCCCCTCCCCCCTGCAAGATTCTTTCTTCTTCAAAAAGGACATTTTCTGTTGTTCCATCTTTCAACTCACAGGTCCATTCTCCTGCCAGCTTCGACCTGCTGTTAAATCCGTCCTATGAATGTCGCTATTAGACATGTAGATCTTTCCTCTTAGAATTTCTGTTCATTTTGCTTACAGACCTGCATCCCTGTGTTGAGAGTCTCCATTTTTTTTTCTACCAGGGTTATTGCTGGGGTTCAGTACCTGCATGATGAATCCATCACTCCTGGTGTCCATCCCCCCCCTTTTTTTTTTGCTTTTATGTGATAGGACAGAGAAACTGAGAGGAGAGAGGGAGACAGAAAGGGAGAGAGATAGAGAGACCCCTGTAGACCTGCTTCACTGCTCGTGAAGATTCTCCCCTGCAGGTGAGGGACGGGGGCTTGAACATATACTGTCAATGCTGTGTGCCACTGCCTAGCCCTCCATTTATTCCTTTTTTTTAAAAAAAATTATTTACTTATTTATTCCCTTTTGTTGCCCTTGTTTTATTGTTGTAGTTATTATTGTTGTTGTTAATGTTATCGTTGTTGGATAGGACAGAGAGAAGTGGAGAGAGGAGGGGAAGACAGAGAGGGAGAGAGAAAGACAGATGCCTGCAGACCTGCTTCACCGCTTGTGAAGTGACTCCCCTGCAGGTGGGGAGTCAGGGCCTCGAACCGGGATCCTTCAGCTGGTCCTTGCACGTGGGCTTAACCCTCTGCACAACCGCTTGACTACCCATTTATTCCTTTTTAATGACATTGTTTCTGATGTGTGCTCACATGTATCCGTCCACATTAGCTGTTTTAGCATCTCTGTCTGGTACCTCCAAAGATGGGTCCTTGCAGGGTCAGTCTTTACCAACTGGCCCTTCTTGTTTCTAGATCCCATTTCCTGCCAGCCACATGCCTGGTCATCTCTTGTGTGCTGGACACTGTGGCAGTAATGATGGCCACTTGGGGGGTGGTGGAGGATATTTTTGGTTCTTTTTCTTTTTTTGGATGCTGTGTTTACTTACTTTTTTTAAAAAAAACTTACTGAACAGAGACAGACAAATTGAATGGCAAGGGGACGATAACGAGGGAGAGACACAGAGAGATATTGTTGGAAAGCAGCTTAAAGAAAGCAGCACCTGTGGTCCGGGAGGTGGCGCAGTGATAAGGCTTTGGACTCTCAAGCATGAGGTTCTGAGTTCGATCCCTGGCAGCACATGTGCCAGAGTGATGTCTGGTTCTTTCTCTCTCCTGCTATCTTCTCATGAATAAATAAATAAAATCTTTAAAATATATATATCTTTAAAAAAAAAGAAAAGAAAAGAAAGCAGCACCTTTCTCCCTGCACCCTGCAGGAGGCCGGAGATGGGGCCTTAAGTAGGGGCCAAAAGCCAGTGTGCCTGCATATCCTGCCCCAGGACTCCCTCCCTTGCTGCCTGCAAAGACCAAAAAAATGCAGATGGAGGCAGATGAGAGCATTTGAATATTTAGGACTGAAGCACATCCCCTGAGGGTCCTGCCCTTCCTCTGAAGGGACTGTAAGGCTAGGAAGAGCAGAAGGCTCCAGGCCTTCGTTCCTTTTTCTAGGAGGTTTACTTGCCTATTGACTTATACTTCCTTCTCCTTTTCTGTCCTTACTTTCTCCCGGTAAATGACAACTCCCTGAAACATGACTTTCTCTCTTGTGATTCTTCCATGTAGAAGTCAGTCTAGAACCCCACAGGAGGGAACTGGGGAATAGTTGCAGTTAGCTGCTCCCTCCTCTCCTTACAACACCAGTAGCCCTGCTTCACCGCTTATGAAACCCCCACCCCCGCAGGTGGGGACTTGAGGGGGTGATGAACTCATGTCCTTGTGCATTGTAACATGTGCACTCAACTGGGCGTGCCAAAACCTGGCCCAGAGTTTTTGGTTCTTAAGAAAGAGATGGGGAGTATTGATGGTGCACTGGGTAGAGTGCATACATTACCATGTACAAGGGCCCAGGTTCAAGTCCCCAGGCCCCACTCAGAGGGGAGAAGTTTCATGAGTGGTGGATCAATACTGTCAGTGTCTCTCTTTCTTCCTCTCTGTCTCCTCCTTCTCTCTCAGTTTCTCTCTATCCTACCAAATGAAAGAAAGACAACGAAAGCACACACAGAGAAAACAAGAAGGAAAAAGTGACAGCTGGGAGCAGTGGATTCATCATATAGACACAGCCCCAGTGGTAATACTGGTAGTGATAAAATAAATAAAAAAAAAAAAAGAAAAGAAAAGATCATCTCTAAAGTGGAGGTGTCTGAACTGAAATCTACAGGACAAAAAAGATTCTTGGCTAGCTCAGTGTGTGTGTGTGTGTGTGTGTGTGTGTGTGTGTGTGTTGCACACATGAGATGCAGACATAGACACCCACATTCCCAGCAGAGGAAGCAGCCCCTGTGATAGCCTTGTGCCAGGAAGGAGGAGCTGAGATTAGCCTGCATGTGTGGCTTCCACTGATTCTCCAACGCTGTGCCCAGAGTATAAGAAAAACTCTCAACAAAAAAAAATAGAAAAGAAAGGGGGTTGAGTGGTAGCTAGAGTTAAGCACGCACGTGTTGTGAAGCATAACGAAGGCGAAGGTGTTATAAGGATCTCAGTTGGAGCCCCTGGCTCCCCACCTTCAGGGGAGTCGCTTCACAGGCAGTGAAGCAGGTCTGCAGGTGTCCCTCTTTCTCTTCTCCTGTCTGTCTTCCCCTCCTCTCTCCATTTCTCTGTCCTATCCAGCAAAGACGACAATAATAAAAGTAACTATAACAACAATAAAAAACAAGGGCAACAAAGGGAAAATAGAGAGAGAGAGAGAGAGAGAGCGCCTCTCAGTTCTGACTATGAAGCTTTCCCTGAGCAGGTGGAGACCAGGGGTTTGAACCCAAATCCTTACACATGATAATGTGCTCCACCACTAGACTCTAAGAACCTCAGCTGGGCAGCAGATTCTGAGGGGTGCTTCTGAGAACACTGGGGTTCCCCAGAGGCTATAGAGCAGAGAGGGGCCACATGGATCTCTGCTTCTAAAGACCCTTGGCTGTAGTGTCCTTGGGGGCCTGTGAGTCCATGTGAATTAGAAAGCTGGGCTACAGGAGTTGGGCACTAGCGCAGCAGGAGAGGTGGAGAGACAGAGAAGGAGAGAGAAAGATAGACATCTGCAGACCTGCTTCACCTGCAGGTGGGGAGCAGGGGGTTCAAACCAGGATTCTTATGCTGGTCATTGTGCTTTGCGCCATGTGCACTTAACCAGAGTGCTACTGCCTGACACTCTAATTTTTTTTTGTTACCACCAAAGTTAACTGTTAAAGAGTGAAATCAAACCACCATCCACTGCAAGGAAGCAAAAGATGTTTATTCATGAATTGCAATCCAGGCCGAGATGGTGACTGGTGTTAGTCTACCAAGCTCGACCCTGAACAAAACTCAAACCATACAATTTATAGGAATTCAGACTACACTCAGGGAGGGGGAACACATCACCTTATCAGCCTATATCCAATCATTTCAAACTTAGCAAAAGCCTGATCTATTCAGAGCAAAGCATGGGCTAGTTTTAAACATCACACCAGACCAATAGGTCCCAGCCAAAGTGGGGGTCACCACATTTTTTTGTTCTTTATTGGGACCACCCGACCACCTGTTTGCAATCTATCGGGCCATCATTTGTCGGGCCATCTGTTTTTAACTGTCTGGTAACAGTATTCTGTTGCAGAGGTCATGAGGAGGCCTGCTCACTGCAGGGTCTGTCAAAATAATTGATGGCCTCTTAGGTTCTGTCGAGGGGAAAAGGGCAAGGAATTTTCCACCTCACTGGGCAGGAGGGCAAACAGCAACTATATTTAAACTATTCTTAAAACTCAAACTTAAAAAGCAACTATACTTATAACTATTTTAGAGTTACTGCCTCTAACATTAACGCTGAGGCTTGGTGCCAGCATTATGAATGTATCATTCCTTCTGGCTAGTTTTTCCTTTTTTTTTCTTTCCTTAATTTGTTTAAATTTCTTTCTATTTTATTTGATAGGACAGAGTGTAATTGAAAGGGGAGGGAGAGAGAGAGAGGAAGAAAGAAAGAGAAATACCTGCAAACCTGCTTTACCACTTATGAAACATCCCCATTGGACGTGAGGACTGGGGACTCAGACTTAGGGATCTTTGAGCTTGGTGATATGTGCACTCAAGTGGGTGCAACAGTGGCTAGCACCAATCATGGATTTTCAGACAGAAAGAACCAGAACCCTTGCATGAGAAGGATTTGCACTGTCTTTAGGCCCTGCAAGTACTTTGTCATCCATGACTGGGAGTCCTGCCTGCACCTGCTCCCAGCCTCACCCCTGCAGTGCCAGACTGTACCAGTCAGGGGCTTTCCTCTGCTCCTGTGCAGGCCAGTGTTGAGGCAGGGGGTCCCAGTCTGCATACTCACCATAACTGTGGAGGCCTCCACTGTTCTGCTGTGTTCAGACAACACCTGCCTGGCTTCCTGGCTCCTGAGATGCCCTCCCATGGGCTCTCCAGCCCCACTCTCTGGTTAGGAGACAGTGGTGGTCATGAGGCAAATGTGGGAAGGGCCAGGGACCTTAGCTCACAGCTCACCAGGCCTTGATGGAAGCACGAGCCCCATGTTCTCCTTCCCCATGGCCTGTGTCATAGCACAGCTCATCTGCCTGAGTGGGCTTCTCCCAATCCTCTGAAGAATGGAACAGAAAGGCAGAGTAAAGAGAGTTCTGGAATTCACCCTCTGGCTGTCTTCACACTGGGGTGGTGTGTTTGCTGCCCTAGAGGTTGGGCATATTGTTAGGGGGCCACTTAAGGAAAGACTCCTCTTGAGGAAGGACATTAGCAGCCCCTCTACCTGCACCCTGCAGGTAGCCTGGCAGAGGGGCCAGAAACCAAGATGTTTGTACCCTGTACCATCACCTCCTTTCCCGTAAAATGCCGATAAACGCAGATATAAGCCCCCAGAGACAATGGCTGAGGTTAATCCTCATCAAAGTCCTGCTCTGGCATCCCCTAAGCCCTCTATAAAAATCAGAAGACTAGGGAGTCGGCAGATAGTGCAACGGGTTAAGCACAAGTGGTGCAAAGCACAAGGACCAGCTTAAGGATCCTGGTTCAAGCCTCCAGCTCCCCATGTGCAGGGGAGTCGCTTCACAGGTGGTGAAGCAGGTCTGCAGGTGTCTGTCTTTCTCTCGCCATCTCTGTCTTCCCCTCCTCTCTCCATTTCTCTCTGTCCTATCTAATGATGATGACATCAGTAACAACAATAACTAAAACAAGGACAACAAAACAAATTTAAAAAAAATAGAAGACCACGAGACCTTCCTCTCTGTCTCTTTCTCCCATCCAAAAACTAACCAGGCCTAACCCTTTTGAGCTTCTGAGATCAGGTGTGTCCAGGGTGGAATGGTTGTAGATAAATCTCTTTCTCTGGTCTACATACCTTTAAAGTGTGTTTTTTCTTTTCTTTTAAAAATATTTCTTTATTATTATTAATTTTTATTTACTTTTTATATTAATTTATTTTCCCTTTTGTTGCTCTTGTTGTTTTTTATTGTTGTTGTAATTTTTATTGTTATTGATGTCATCATTGTTGGATAGGACAGAGAGAAATGGAGAGAGGAGGGGAAGACAGAGAGGGGGAGAGAAAGATAGACACCTGTAGACTTGCTTCACTGCTTGTGAAGCCACTCTCCTGCAGGTGGGGGAACTGGGGGCTCAAACTGGGATCCTTACACCGGTCCTTGCGCTCTGCACCACCTGCACTTAACCCACTGTACTACCATCCAACTCCCCTACTTTTTTTTTTTTTTAACAGAACACTACTCAGCTCTGGTTTATGATGGTGCTGGGAATTGAACCTGGGACCTCAAAGCCTCAGGCATTAAGAGTCTGTTTGCAGAAACATTATCACCCCTGTCCCATTTTCTTCTCTCCTCTATCCCTGCTTTGTCTTAATAAATGCTCATCTCCCTGTAGCATGGCCCGTTCTCTTGTAATTCCTCCATGTAGATGTCAATCTAGAACCCAACCAGAGTAGATTGGAGGGGACCTCCATGCCCTTTGTCTTAATCCCTCTTGTTCTCCCATAACAAGGTTGAAGACATATTAAAAAAAATTATTATCTTAGTTTTTATTGGATAGAGACAGCCAGAAATTGAGAGGAAGGGGGAGATAGAGAGGGAGAGAGACAGAGAGCCCTGCTTCACCACTTGTGAAGCTTTCTCTCTGCAGGTGGGGACCAGGGCTCAAACCCAGAACCTTGCACGCTAGAACATGTGCACTCAACCAGGTGCACCACCGCCTTGCCCCGAAGACATATTTTTGCTGTCTTCTGGCCAGTGATGCACTTGGGATCTGGGAGAGAATAAGGCAGACACACAGAGCAAAATCTATAGAAAATTTATTAGAGTAAGCAAGTTAAGAAATAGTCACTAAGATAAGAGAAGGGTAAATAGTAAAAAGGAGCCAGTTGCCTCACAGGTGAGACTGAGGGAGGCAGGTGAGCCAAGAGAGCCTAGGCAGGAGTGTATGGTGACAAACTTTGCAGTGAAAACTAGGTTCTGTGGGAAAGGAGGGTGAAGGAGTGTGTCACTGGTGACCCTGGCATCAGGGGCAAATCTCTGCCCTACTTAATTGCCTCCTTTTCAACTGCCACCTGTGGAAGTCTTATTTTTTTGATATTCAGAATGACTTAGAGGCTGACTGCTAGTCTCTGTGCTTGTAAATGTCTTAAGCCTGGGGGGGGGGGTTTCACTGGCCTCCTCTGAACTGATGCTATTCTGTCAGCCTGGCAAGAGCCTTACTTATAATTTTATGCCGCAGCCAAGGTGAGATGCCCTGCTGGGCTCCCCAAGCGCCCAGCTTGCTGGCTGTGGGTCTGAGGTTTCTCAGCCTCCATGTCTTTGAGAGCTAGCCATCGATTCCTCTGCCACCTCCTTGTGCTTCTGTTTTGGGGGCTCACACCCAGAGCTTAGAGACAGCAGAGTGAGACAAATGGGGTCCTCATTCAGGGGGTCACAGGGAGCCTCTCTCCTGCCTGTCCTTCTGCAACTACTTAGCCCCAGTTTGAATGTCAGAGATACTGCCAGGGAGAGTCTGAGATGAAACCTCAGGAGAACAGGGAATTAATTGCAAATGGTGGTGACTCCTGGGCCACATCCCAGCTGTCTTGTGGCCCAAGGGCAGGACCGAGTGATTACAGCCAACGTGTTATTGTCTGCTCTTACACAGCAGGCTAACCCCTTGAGCATGGCCGCATGGGGGCTCACCCCTACCCCTCCTCTGCAAGTCAGCTGGGCCACACCACTGCCACTGTTGTGAGAGGTAATTCAACTCACTCACTCTGGCAAACCTGAAGAAAGACAGGAAGTGAAACATTTGTTTGATGCTGTAGAATTAGGCACCAACCCAACTGAATCAGCCATGGCGGTGCATGGACTAGAGACAACAACAAATATTTATCTTTATTTTTTAAACATTTCATTTATTTATCTTTTAAAAATATTTTAACTGATTTTTTTTTTAATTTATAAAATGGAAACACTGACAAGACCATAGGATAAGAGGGATGCAATTCCTACCACCAGAGAGCTCCGTATCCCATCCCCTCCCCTGATAGCTTTCCTATTCTTTAACTCTCTGGCAGTATGGACCCAGGGTCATTATGGGATGCAGAAGGTGGAAGGTTTGTCTTCTGTAATTGCTTCCCTGTTGAACATGGGCATTGACAGGTCAATCCATACTCCCAGCCTGTTTCTCTCTTTCCCTAGTGGGGCAGGGCTCTGGGGAAGCAGGGCTCTAGGACACATTGGTGGGGTCGTCTGCCCAGGGAGGTCCAGTTGGCGTCATGGTAGCATCTGGAACCTGTTGGCTGAAAAAAAAGTTAACATATAAAGCCATACAAATTGTTGATTAATCATGAACCTAAAGGCTGGAATATTGCAGATGAAAATTTGGGGTTTCTGTTTTAGAAATAGCTAGTAAGTCTATTTTAGGTATATTCCAAAGGGCCCAAGACTTTATTAGTTTTTGCCTGAGCCTGACATCTGACATGCAGGTGGACCCCAATTATTGTCTGGGGAGATGATGTCATGGCTGGAAAAAGGGCTAGAAAGCTGGATCAGGGAAGAAAGTGGCTCCCAAATATGGGAAAAGTGAATAAATACTGTTGACTGTAAACCCCATCGATATGATCTGGGGCTTATATTCAGCTTCGGAGCTTATGTAACCTCTACATCCCAGTAGGTCCGAACTTGTATTCTGTGGTCATCAGTAGGAACATTCCGAGTTGCACCAATTTCAGGACTCACCTTCCTGAGGTGGTAGATAGAGTATGTTATCCAACCCTCCTTTGGAGGGTGGAACAGTCCTATGGGGCCCCCAAGGGAGTCCATTATTTTGTTCCTTATGGAGATGACCAGAGACAATAGAGAGAGGGCTCTACTTGAGGTCTAGGCTCATTGTGTTTGTGTGGGAATCCCAGGACTCCTTGACTAGGGCCCCAGCTGATGGGGTGGGATTTTTTTTTTTTTTTTATGAGAGAGATACAGAGAGAGAGAAACACATAGAAAAAGACCAGAGCACTGCTCAGGTGTGGTTTGGGGTGGTGCTGGGGATTGAACCTGAGAACTTAGAGTCTTGGGCATGAGTCTTTTGCAGAATCATTATGCTGTCTGTCTCCCCCAACAACAAACATTAACAGCCTAAGGCAAAATCCTTTCTGCAGTTTCCCCATTGGCTGGGTATTTATGGAGTTTACAATCTGCTCTGAGTGTGGAGATTGGTTTTCTTGTAAGATAAGCTCTTTGTGTAAGACCTTTCTTTAAAAAAAAATTAAACAAAAAAAATTGAGAGGGAAGGGGAAAATAGAGATGATAGATAGATAGATAGATAGATAGATAGATAGATAGATAGATAGATACAGACTTGTTTCACTGCTTGTGAAGCTTCTCCCTGCAGGTGGAGGCCCCAGGGGCTTGAACCAGGGTCCTTGCATGTTTCTGTAAGTTTGCTGAACTCATATTCTGGCTTAGGCATATGGGTGGGAGAAGATGAAACAATAGGAGAACACATCTCTCCCTCTGACATTCATGTCAGAATGATGAGCCATTCACTTCACACACTGCTGTGTGTCAGTTTAACCAAGCTGCCCAGCCTTCCCTCCTAGAGAGCTGCTTGGGCTCCTGCTCACAGGGCATCTGCCACCAGTCAGGGCGAGGGCTTTCCTCAGGGGGGCCTCCCTTCTGCTGCCCACGCAACCCACCCTCGTGGCTGTGCCTGGTACCGCCGCTGTTCCCTGCAGCCCGGAAGCTGCCTGGCGGAGGTGTCAGGCCAGCCGCTAATGAAAGTAATTGCTGAGAGTGAACTCCGGGGCACTAATGAAGAGCTGGCTAATGAGCGCACAGAGGGGTGAGGTGTCTCCACGCATTAACCTTCCCAAGGGGGCAGGGAGGGCAGAGATGCTTCCAGAATCTGAATGAGGCAGCAGAGGCAGTGGCGATGATGACACGGGAGGGGGTTGTCTGCTGGAGGAAGGCAGCTGCTCACATCCCTGTTGTTTCAGAAGCAGCCTTCTGGTCTTCTGGGAAATAATGCACGCTTATGTTTTCCAGCTCCAAAGGGCGGGGGCTGGGGGTGTCTACTGTGTGGGCCAGAGAGGTGGAGGGGCTCTGTCCTGGGTAACAAGCCCCCTGCCTTGCCCCCAGATTACACACAATTCAGGAAGTGTCAAATGCAGGGCAGAGGAGAGAGCTCACTGAGTAGGGCACCTGCTCTGCCGTACACGTGGTCCAGGTTCAAGCCCTGGCACCACGTGGAAGGTGCTATGGTATCTGAGGAAGTTCAGTACTGTGGCACCTTTCCTTTTTCCCTCTCTCTGTCTAGTTCTTTATGTCTCTCTAATTCTGCCCCTCTAGCTGAATGAAACTGTGCTCTGGAATCGTGAAACTGTGTGTGTGCAAGGTCCTGATTCTGGGGGTGTGAAGGAAAGGGGGGCATGCGAGAGTCATAGAGTCTCCTCTCCCACTCTGTCCCAAGGCAGATTGTGCCCAGCGATTGCCTCCAAAATGTACTAGCTGCACTGTGGGCTCCTTCCATCAGAAAGAAGGACCCACCTGCTCCCAGGCCATGTAGGGAGGCACAGACAAGCTCAGTGCCCAGTGTGTGCCAGCCTGAGCAAGAACACATAGCTCTTGGGGCCTTGGGAAGAGCCAGGAGCCTGCGTGGGAGGGGGATGAGGCTGTGGGAAGGCCAAGAAAGACTGGGGTCCAAGGAAAGAGGGCTAGGGAGGATGGGGTCTTCAGAGGGAGGGAGATTCTGGGCATGGGGCTGACTTCCTGTGGAGCCTCCTCTGGTGCTGTGGGGTTTCTGGAATGGGGCGGGGGAGGGGGACTCAGTGCAAGAGGAATGAGAGCCAATCTCCCAAAAGTGTCTCCCAGGCATCTCTGCAGGTGCAGAGGTCCTTTTCATAAACCGGAGTCCTGCCAGTGGACTCGGTATCTTAGGGAGTCAGCCTGACCAGTGCCCGAATAACATGGGGTGACTCTCCCTGGGGGTATCATTTTGTATAAGCCAGTGCTCTCATGCCTGTGTGTAGGTGGGGGGCTACTTCACTCATTTCTTTTTATTTTACTTATTTTTATTTTTTGTTTTATTTAATTATTTTGGATAGACACAGAGAAACTGAGGGGGTGAGGGGAACAGGGAGAGAGAGAAAGCGTGAGAGGGAGGTACAACTGCCGCAAAGCTTCAGCACTTGTGAAGCTTGTGCCTCCTGCAGGTGGGGGCCAGGGGCTTGAACCTGGGTCTTTGAACATGGTAATGTGTGTCCTCAACTGGGTGTGCTACCATCCGACTCCTACTTAAATTTTTTTTTTTACTGACACCAGGGTTATTTCTGGGAATCTCTGCCTATACTATAAATCTACTTCTCTCAGAAGCCATTTTTTCTTTTTCTTTCTTTCTTTCTTCTTCTTCTTCTCCTTCTCCTTCTCTTCCTCCTTCTTTTTTCTACCTCATAGAAAAAAGAAGAAATTGAGAAATTGAGAAGGGAGGAAGAGATAGAGAGACAGGGAGAGAGAAAGAGAGACACTTGCCATCTTACTTCAGTGTTCATGCAGCTTCAACCCTGCAGGTGGGGGCTAGGGGCTTGAACGCGGGTCCTTTCACATGGTAACACATGCACTCAACTATGTGCACCACTGCCTGGCACCTTTTTCATTTCTTCTTGCTCCTTTTGAATCCTGGTGAGAGAGGGGCTCAGCCTGAAGTCCTGAGGGAGAGGTCAGAGGACAGAGCACCATTCTCATCAAAAACCACACTCAGGGCATCTACTCTGAGAGCGTGAGTGCGCACACACTCACACACACACACACACACACACACACACAGAATGTTGTGTGTGTGCATATGCACATAAAACTATTATTGTCAAGAAGTGGTTTCAGACCTCCTGGGCATTTGATAAAAATAATAAAATCCCTTAATATTTTATTTTCTGATGGCAGCTCCCCGGGCTGTCAGGAGATGAGGTGTGCAGACACAAGCATCCCAGGGCCCAGAATGTCAGGGGCTGATTGATCGGAAGAAAAATGGCACCCTCAGAGGCCCCTGATTGAGAAATCTTCCTGACGAGCATTTCAATGCTTCCCTCCACCAAATTGATTTCAGATACAAGATCCCTGATAAAGTGGAAATTTACAATCTCCCTGCTAGAATTCTTCCTCGAGTCTATCGCCGACTCAACAGATGGTGTTTCTTCAGGCTACCTTTAATAGCTCCAGAAATTAGATTAGTGAAAAATGGAGAAGTCCCATCATAATGGGAATCATCTGCGGCTTCAGGAAATCGGTTGCATTTCCATGCAAGGAGGCTAGACGGTGTGAAAAGAAGTTGGGAACAAGGTCTCTCTTGGAACATGGAAAGGCGGCTGTCACTAGCCTGGCTCTCGGACCAGACCCAGGCACAGGGATGATGGGGGGTGGGAATTGCATGTGCCATGAGCTGGGTGGGAGCTGTCATTTTGTCACCTGCCTGCCATATCCATCAGTGGGCTCCTGTCTCCTCACTGTGAGCAGGAAACAACGGTTTCTCCATGTGTCTGGTCACTCCACCCCTGGAGGCAGAGTGGGGGTGGCAGGGGTGAAGGTGGGCAGCCCACTCTGTAGCCAGTCCGTGTGTCAGATCTGCACAGGCACAGTATGTGCTGCCTGGGGTTGGCAGAGATCTCTCCTGCCGGAGACTGGGGAGATGACTCCATTTTTTAAAAAAATATTTTTATTTATTATTTTTTTTGCGTAGAGAGAGAAATTGAGAGGGAAGTGGGAGACAGATAGATAGATAGACAGATAGATAGATAGGGGCCTGCAGCACTGCATATGTCACTTCCCCTTGCAGGTGGGGACCGGGGTTGGGGGGGACTGAACCCAGGTCCTTGCACATTGTAATGTGTGCACTCAACCACATATACCACCACCTGGCCCCAACTCTGGTTTCTTTTCTCTTCTCTCCTTTTATTCTTCTTCTTTTTAAATATTTATTTATTCCCTTTTGTTGTCCTTATTGTTTTATTGTTATAGTTAATATTGTTGTTATTGATGTTGTTTGATAGGACAGAGAAATGGAGAGAGGAGGGGAAGACAGAGAGGGGGAGAGAAAGACAGACACCTGCAGACCTGCTTCACCGCCTGTGAAGCGACTCCCCTGCAGGTGGGGAGCCGGGGGCTTGAACCGGGATCCTTCTGCCGGTCCTTGGGCTTTGTGCCACGTGCGCTTAATCCACTGCGCCACCGCCCAACTCCCCATCTCTTCTTTTCTCTTCTTTTCTTTTCTTTCCCTTTCTTTCCTTTCCTTTTCTTCTATTTTCTTTTCCCTCCTTTCCTTTTCTTTCCTTTTCTTTCCTTTCCTTTCCTTTCCTTTCCTTTCCTTTCCTTTCCTTTCCTTTCCTTTCCTTCCCTTCCCTTTCCTTTCCTTTCCTTTCCTTTCCTTTCCTTTCCTTTCCTTTTCATCACCTTTCTTTCATTTTATAAACATATTTTGCCTTATTTTAATGAGGGAGAGAGAGATACAGAAAAAGAGAGAAACCAGAGCACTGCTCAGATCTGGTTTATGGTGGTGCAGGGGATTGAACCTGGGACTTCAAAGCCTCAAGCGTGAAAGTCTTTTTTGCATCTCCATGATGCTTTTTCCCCAGCCCTGATGACTCAGGTTTTATCTGTGTTGACAAGCTGGGATGGACAACCCTGGACCCAAGAGGTCAATGGCCCTGTAACAAGTCAGTGGTGGCCAGTTGCCCCTGGCCTCTTGCCTCACCATGGTGTTGGATGTGACGACCTCAGACAGTCTCCAAGGTATGTATGTATTGTATTTTATTGTATGTATGTATGTATTTTAACTAAGAGAGAGAAACTGGGCATTGATTACACTTGATTTCACCACTTCCAGGCCTGCTTCTTCATGTAGATAGAGAGACTCAGAGAAAGGGAGATAGCAGCATAAAAAGAAAGAATGATGCCACAGCACCAGAGCTTCTCCAGGTTCCACGGCACCTCTTATGTGGAGCTGGGGATAGAAACTGGGTGGCACACGGCAAGGCACAGGCCCTACTCGACACTGATTCCGACCTCCTACTCACCATCATGTTTGATATCTCATAACATCACACACTAAGGATTCCCTCCACATATCCCCCAACCATCACACATACACCAGAGGCCCTGTCTGTAAAGGTGCCTCCTGACTCTGTCAGCCACCTGTCTTTGGACCTTGGAAAATGATCACACGGCCCACCCCAGACCAGTATCCCTCCAGGCAGGGGGTGGTAACAGAAGGCAAAATTCCAGCAGGGGGAGAGAATCCCCAGGGGTATAGAGAAACACATTACCTCCCCCCCCCCAGCTCCTCCCGCTTTCCCACTCAGAGGTCTAGTTTGAAGCCCATGTGGACGGAGTGTGTGTCCTACTTTCCTTCTGCAGATGGACTCGTTTTAATCACACCCACCTCTTGGTTTTGCTGGCTGAGCTGGTATGTGGCTTCCTGCTGGCGCAGGGTCTTCTGGCTAAGTCAGCTCTAAAACTGGACCAGCCCCTCCCCAGCCACCCAGGACCAGGGCTACATGCCCCAGAGGGGCTGGTGTCATCTGCTCAGTGCCCTGTCTCCTCCTGCAGTGCCCTCTCTCTGGAAGTGGGGGGAACAGCCATGTCTGCCTTGGATGTGGGACCCACTGCCCAGAACCTTTTCTCACCAGCTGCCTGGCTCTCCCAGTCTGTTCCCCGGGAAAGATAGCTTGTACTCCAGTTTTCCCCAAGGCCCCCTTCTGGTTTTGCTGGTGACCACAGAGACCTCTGTTCTGCCAGTGTCCTTGCTGGGGAGGGACCATTGTAACCCTGGACCCTACCTGCATATCCCCTTCCTCAGAGTCTTCTGCAAGTGGAGGGGTGGATACACTTGGCTTAGTTTCTGCTGACATTTTTCTTTTCTCTCTTTCTCCTTCTTTCTTTCTTTCAGTATATATATATGTGTGTGTGTGTGTGTGTGTGTGTTCTTTCTTTATTGGATAGAGACAGAAATTGGGAGGGGAAGAGAAGATAGAGAGGGAGAAAGACAGACACCTGCAGCACTGCTTCACCACTCCTCAAACTTCTTGCATTGTAACCTGTGAGCGCAGTCAGATGCACAACCTTCCAGCCCCCTCTGCTGGTTTCTGAGAAGCAAGAGACCTGAGTGGGTGCCACTGTAGGGCCTGGAAGTGGGGTTTCCACCTACACAGCTTCCTGTGTCCTGGCTGGGAGTGACACCCCGCTGGTGAGTGGAAGTCCGGATGCAACAGATTCAGTGTGTGCAGGACACCTGAACATGGACTGTCCTGCAACTTTCCCCAAACTGAAACCAGATCACACCTTTGTTCTGTCCAGGCTCCTGGCCACAGGGTGCCACAGACATCACACAGTTGCATACAAAGTCTCTCTTCTACCCTTTCCCCTCCCTACCACTTTCTTGGTATGGACTTTTGGGGTTCCTATAGGGTGGGGGAGATGGCAGAGCAGCCTCCTTACTTCTCCACCGAAGGACAGGACCAGAGCCCCAACTCTGGACTCACAGGGCTCATGCCTCCTCTTCAATCCTGACAGAATGGCCCACTCAGCAATGCCAAACTCCTCACCTGCCGGCCCTGCTGGCAGATAGGGGGCATTGCTCAGAGCCCCTGGCAGCTGCCTCTGTCCTACCCCCCCCCCCAGGCTCTGAACAGGAAGAAGAATTGGAGTCAGAGTGGGGACTCAGGGGCCAGGCCTCTGCCTCTGGCTCCTCTGTACCTGGGTGCAGTTTCACCGGCTGGCTGGGCTCTCCAGACCACATTTATAACATGGAAACTTAAACAGCTCCACAGCCATGGGCCATCGGATGGCCTAAATGTAACGGGCCATGCCTGGGAGATGCTCCTGAGCCTGGGGTGCATGCTGGGCTCTGCTGGAGAGGTCTGACTAGCTCTGATGACAAGAAACATAAAATCCAGTGGGGGGTACACTTAGTTGAACACACATTACAGTGCTTGAGGACCTGGATTCAAGTCCCCAGTCCCCACCTGCAGGGGAGGAAACTTCACGAGTGGCAAAGCAGTGCTGCAGGTGTCTTTTTATATGTAGTTTTTTAAACTATCTTTATTTATTGGATAGATGTGGGAAGTGAACCCTAGGTGACCCCAGGCCTTGAAGGGGTTGAACCCTGGGTTCCCTCTGCAAAAAGGTCGGCAGGCGCTTCCCTCCTCGGCTTATACTGCCCTGCAATAGAAGAGGCCCCCCTGGCCAGAGATCAGATGAGCCCCACTCACCAGGACCATCCTGACCATAAATTCTTTTACTAGCCACCTTG
This sequence comes from Erinaceus europaeus, assembly GCF_950295315.1. Taxonomy (NCBI): domain Eukaryota; kingdom Metazoa; phylum Chordata; class Mammalia; order Eulipotyphla; family Erinaceidae; genus Erinaceus; species Erinaceus europaeus. The sequence goes on from NC_080171.1 coordinate 25,728,902, forward strand.
TTCCGAATACCAGCAACAGACCTCTCCCCAATATTCCTTATTTGGACTGATCTTCCTCTATTGGTCCTGTCACTTTTTGCTCTTTTTCTTCTTTTTATAAACCATATATAAATCTGTTCTCACCTCAATAAAATTGAATTGTGTCTCTGAAGCACTCCCGAAGGTTCCTGTCTTCCTCCGCATGCCCATCCCCATCCCCATCCCTCGGGTACCTCCCTGGACCTCTGGCAGTCCACCCCACCCTTGCCTCCAGCGGCCGAGGAGGTGGTGGGGTTTTGCATACATAGCCCAAAGACAGAGACAGCCAGAAATCAAGAGGAAAGGGGCTGATAGACAGGGAGAGAGACAGAGAGACACCTGCAACACTGCTTCACCACTTACAAAGTTTTCCCCCTGCAGGTGGGGACCAGGAGCTCAAACTGGAGTTCTTGCGAATTGTAACATGTGCGCTCAACCAGGTGCACCACCACCTGGCCCCCTGCAGGTGTCTCTCTCTTTTTCTCTCTCTCTTCCCTCTCAATTTCTCTCTGTACTTTCAAATAAAAGAAATGAAGAAAAAAAAGAAAGAAAGAGAGAGAAAGGAAAAGAAAAAGTGGCCACTGAGAGGAGTAGATTTCTTGTGGCGGCATTGAGTCCAAGAGAAAATCCCTGTGGAAAAAATAAATAAATAAATAAATTTCAAACAGAAACTGATTTAAATAATGAGGCTTATTTTCTCTTCTACCTGAGATGGCCCAGAGGCTTCAGGGCAACCAGGCACAGTGTCAATGAACCCTAATTTCTCTGTATTCCTCTTGGTTCTGCCTTCTCTAGACTTTGGACTGACTGTCCTCATGGTCACTGTATGGCTGCCTAGAGCCAGTCCTTGCCTCTCATCTTCCCCTCTTCAAATTTAGGATGACCACTTCCTACAACGGTCCAACATGAGCTCTGGGTTCACGCTAATGGGACCTCTGTATCAAGGAGCAGAAGAGGGGAGGGGTACACCCACTCAAACCTGTGCACGAAGCCCCAAGGTGAGGTCACCCACCTCGTAGCCTCATAGGGGAGGAACAGGGAATTCTCACTCTCAGTACCATGCGTGTAGTTCTGATGACACCAGGACTGTGTAGATGGGCCCAAGTTTGATTCACAAGCCACCTCCACCCTGCTGATCATATTCTGCCCTGGCAATCTCCAGCTTGCTTTTGCAGAAGCCAGTGCATAGTCCAAAGTGAGTGGGGAGTTTGGAGCCTGGGATGGGGCCCAGGCTGTAGCTTCCTGAGATCACAGGCTGCCGGGGATTTTTCCTATTCCCTGCTTTGTGAAGTCCTTTTCCTCCAGACCCACAGGCCCATTTCTGCTCCTTTCTTTGCTGTCTGCCACACATACACAGAGCCTGAGTCCATTTATCCCCCCCCCCCAATTCCTGGGAGACAGCTCTGGGTGTAGCAGGCGTTCTTGGCTGAGAGCAAGCACAGCCTTCCATTTCTTCCTGTGTGGATCAGCACTAACATGGTGCACATCAACAGGGTGAGCTGGGGGGACTCTGAGAGCCCCAACCTCTCCTGGGTTCTGCAGCCTGAGTGTGTGACACCCCTGAAGCTTTGGGTTTTGTGGGGATGTCCTTCTTCTCTATCCAGGCTGTGAGACCCCAGGATTTTGTCTTGCAGGAGAGAAATACACGGAAACCCCACTGGGGACCCTGACTCTGCTGTCTCTTTGTTTTTAAGAATATTTTCCTCTGGGGCCAGGTGATGGTGTACCCAAATGAGAACACCATCACCATTATATTATCAAGTGCAAGGACCCACATTGGAGCCCCCATTCCCTACTTGCAGAGGGAAAGAAGCTTCATGAGTGGTGAACCAGGTCTGTACGTGTCTCTTTCTCTTTCCTCCCTATCTATCTCTTCCCTCTCAATTTCTCTCTGTCCTACCATATAGAACAGGGAGGGAAAATCTCCTTCTATGACTCTTCTGTCATCAGGTCCCAGGTGGCCCTCTCATGGGGCTAGTGTGGGGGCAGGGGACAGCACCCCAAAGGCCAGAGATTCATTCATACTTGAGTGTGGCTACCCATGTCAGGGGGCCAATTCTCAGAAGGCTCTTCCCCATCCAGGGGCCCAGACACCCCCCACCCCTGTCCCTCTCTCTGTTCATGGGGTGGCCCTGCCACCACTCGATTCTGCTTTTCCCTTGGCCACCTGGAGAGCTCTGGGAGGAGAGGAGGTCTCTCTCCAGACATCAGGTCCCCTGGTGAGAGACCCAGTCACATTGCCAGGGGATCTCCCACAAAATCAGTCCCCTGCCAGAAACCTGCTACCCCAGCTGAAATTATTTCTGTGGTTTCATAACGTTGACCCCACTAATTGGTGGCACCCCCAAGTCCCAACTCTGAGGGACAGCCAAGGAAAGAGAACCCTGGAGTGCTTCCTTGCTCCCTATTGAGCCTGGCAGACTGTCTCTCTAATGGCTAGTGATATCTTTCAGAAAGCACCAGGCTTTCCAGAGATGTGAGTCTTGCTAAAAATAGCACTCTTGCTCCTCCCTTAGTCCTCATGTCCCAGTCCCCCTTATGCCATTTCTAGGGCACATGGGTGAGGAGCCTTTATTTGAACTGTGCTGCCTCTCAGACCCCAAGGACCCAGCTTCCAGCCAGGAGCTGCTAGCCTACGCCCCCCTTCTGAGCAGCAAGGGGGCACTTGGCCTCATTCCACAGGGGGCAGAAAGGAGGGAGGCCCAGGATGACCACCAGGCACTTTCAGTCACCACGTCTCTAATCTCTAAGTGGGTTTTCTCCAGGGGAGAGCTGGGTACAGCCTTGGTCCCAATCACCAGGAAGGATGTGTTGTGACATCCCTAAAGGCCCTGCCAGCAGTCGCAGGAAAATACTAATTAACATGTTGCAGAGGGTTTGGCTCATCAGAGCTATTAATCCGGCACTTCCTCACCCACCCACACAGGCAGGCAGGCCTCAAGCCTCCCTCCCCTCCATCCTCTGTGGCCATCGTGGTGGCGGAGCTTTTGAGGACACCCCTGGCTGGATCGGGACTTGCTGGAATGGGCTGGGGGCAGATGAAGGTGTGTGTGTGTGTGTGTGTGTGTGTGTGTGTGTGTGTGTCAGAGGGAGAGGTGGGGGGCACTGTGGTGCAGCAGAATCCAAGAGTCACTGGGCAAGAAGTAAAACACTCACAGCAAGGGACTCGAGGACACTAAACACAGGACTGTCACCACCAGAGCCCCCAAGAGCTAGAGCCCAGGCCTGGCAGGAGGAGGGAAACTTCCTGCCCTGGCTTCCCTGCTCAGGTGAGTCCCCAGGACTGTGTTCACAGTGGGTCTGCTGGTCCTAGCCTACAGACCGAGTGTCACCTTGGGCCTCTGAGGCTTCAGGATTTCCACAACATTGCAGCCTCTGGTGACCCATGCCTGGCCTCACTCCTGTTCTGATGGCCTGTTCTGATGGCCCGGTTCATTGTCCAGTCCAGAGGGGTGTTGTGATGTTTTGATTCCATGCTGACTCAGACTTGCCCCTCACACACACACACACACACACACACACACACACACACACACACACCGTCTCAGTGCTTCTGGTCTCCTTCCAGCCCTCACCCAGCAGAGGGTGGCCAAGCCCCAGGCACCACGCCAGGTGGGGAAGCTTCCGATGTATTGTCAGACAAATGGGCGACTGGATCCACTCTGCCCCCCTCCTGGGCCTTGGAACAAATGAGCTGTCTCTCAGAGGCCGGCTGGAGATCCGTCTCTCTGGGAGCTGCCTGGATCCATCTCCATTGAGGTGCGTGGCTGCCTCTCCACCATCCCCTCTATTTATAGAGACAACTCCCGTTAGCCAGGATAAATATGGGCTCCAGTCTCTGCAGCAAATGTCCTGGAAGTGTCACCAAAAGTCATGGCCGGATGAGCCAGACACACCTGGGAAAAACCACAGTGTCTCCCCAGTGTCTGGCAGTGGTCCTGGCCATAGGCTGACCACCTATCTCCTGCTGTAGACCCCCAGAGGCAGGCACTAGAGGGGAGGGGTGCCAGCCACTCAGACTTCTGGGCCTCCACTATGCTTTCAGGCTGGTTTGACCTTCGGGCTCTTATCTCTCTGGCCAGGTCCCTGTGACCGACAGAGAAAAGTGGTTCTGCCTCAGGGGAGTCTCATGTACCCCTCACAGCTGCACCTTCCTGCATCCAAAGCTTTGCTTCCCCAAATGCTGCTCAGAGGGGGTCCTCCCATCGCCAGGTCCTTGGGAACCCTGGGGCTGAGCACGGGGACATGGTTATGTCTCTACTTCCTCCACTTTGCCAGCCATATTGGCAGTGCTCCACAGGACACAGGGGAAGCTAACCTGGGCCCCTGGAAGGCTGCTCCCAGCTGTCCTGAGCTGGGGGGCAGGGCAGACATGAGACTTAGTGCCCCAGGAGAAGCCTGGTGGTCCTGCTACCCTGGCTTCTCTATCACTGTCTGTCCCTCAGCTGCTCTCCATGGTGGGAGATGCACTAAGCTCTCACTTCACTGGCCATTGCTCCTGTGTTTGTCATCCACTCTCCAGGCATTTTCACTGCAGGTGGGGGGCAAGCCCGCCTCAGGCCCCTCAAGATTGGGTTTCATGCCCTCCTGAGTGGTTGGTCCAGAGGCCAGCTGGGCTGGGGACCAGAGTTAGGGTGAATGCCACAGAGATCATCTGTGCCCAGCTCAGGCAGGCCAGGAACATGGCTTCCCATCCCTGGAATCCTGTGGCAACTGTGGTCGAGGCCCTCCCTGGCAGGACTCAGAACCCTGGAGTGCCTGGGCACTGTGGTGAGGGAGGACATCTCGTCTGCAGGGAGACTGGTGTGTGTAGACTTTCAGAACTGGCTCCTGGTGGAAATCAGCAGGGTGAGGGCACAGAACTTGGGAAGCCAAACCAATGCAAATCTGGACTATTCTGTTCTCCAGGGGGAAGCTTCTCTGCCCCCCCCCCATGAGGATTTAGTCTGGGGTGGGAGATGTGTTGGTGGCTGCATCGGAAAAAGTGCCCTTTCACTCCCAGACTCCTGCCACCTGTGATGAATGAACAGGAAGAACCATTGCGTGCAGGGCTCTGACCACCCCTCCGGGCAGGGATTCACCTGCATACCCACCTGACTGAGAAGCCACCACTCATGCACCTGCACACAGCTCTTCTCCACCAGGTCACTTAATTTGGGTGCCCTTAATCCTGGAGGGGAGGTGGCATATAGCCCCCAGATGGCATTGCCTCCTGGCATTAGCCAGGACAGAAAGACCTGCTTCTACTTATGGGGTAGAGAGGGGTCAACTTGTAGCTATTAAGTGAACCTGGAGACTGACAAGACACAGACACCCTCTTTAAACCCCATAGCCCCGGCAGCCCCACTTCTCCACCTTCAAGCTGTGTTTCAGACACTCCTCAACCCTATATAATAAATCATTCTTGTGTGTGTGTGCGCGCGCACACGTGCACATGCAAGAGTGAGTGTGTGTGTGTGTGTACGTGCCTGTGGATACATGGAAAAATATATATGTATTTTTGGTATAACAAAAATCAAGCAAAGGAAACCTCTTAATGAATTCATCTTGAGTGGCTCTCTCACTGTATGGCCATTAATTCTGGTTAATTGACTACAGTATGGATGTGAGCCAAAAGTTAGGGAGGAGGCTGCATTAGGGAGCTCAGGGCTCTTTGGGAAAGAGAACAGGATCAAGATGACTTGCCATACTGGGACAGAACCTTCAAGGCACAGTGGAGGTGAGGTATGACTACTCCCTGATACTCAGACCTCAGTTCCTGGAAGGACAGGGTTTGCAGGGAGGCTAAGGAAAACAATGGACTCTGCCCATATATCTCAATTTTGTGGAATGCCAAGAGGAACGTTTTGTTTTTCATTGTTAATTTTTGTATTTTTTCGTTCTGTTAGACTGTAGTAAATCATCACTTAACATTCTGGGTAAAAAAAAATATATATGATATTAAAAATATATCTTATTTATTTGATAGAGACAGAGAAATTGAGAGGGAAGGGGGAGACAGATGAGAGAGATAGAGAGACACCTGCAGCACTGCTTCACTGCTCATGAAGCTCCCCACCTCCCCCGCAGGTGGAGGCTGGGGACTTGAACCTGGGTCCTTGAGCAAGGTAATATGTGCGCTCAACTAGGTGTGCCACCACCCAGCCCCAAATCAGTACATTCCCAGGGTGCTCATTGTGCCCACAGGTATCACATCTCTGTGCCTGCATGATGGCTTCAGAGCAGCGCTCTTGGGCACCCTGAAAGCTATTGCTGGGCTTGACTGTTTTGATTCTCTAATAAACTCATCTAAAAGTCTAAGTTTGTTTGTAGTCACTTGACACACTTTTGGTCTGTCTCTCCCCCTTCCGCACTCCTCCAATTGCTGCCTTGGAACTGATGTTTTGGGGGAAAAATGTATTGAGGGAATATCATAGCAAAATAAATGTGAGATCAGACTTTGCTGTTGGAGTTCTAGGTCTGAATCCTGGCTCTTAAGGATACAGAACCATCTGTCAGCTCCACAGCCTCAATTAGGGGTCTTTTCTTGCTCCCTGAACCCCAACTTCTTGGTCCGTGGGTGCATAGCAGTTGTGACCTCTATGAAGCACAGATATGTGTGAAAATAGCAGAAACTCTTGTTATTTCCATGAAGCCTCTTGTTAGAAAGAGAAAAAGGGGGTGGTGGTGGTGCTGTACCTGGTTGAACACAAATTTCACCATGTACAAGGACCCAGATTCAAGCCCCTGGTCCCCACCTGCAGTGGGGAAGCTTCATCAGCAGTGAAGCTGTGCTGCAGGTGTCTCTTTCCCTCTCCCTCCCCTTCCCTACCTCCCCAAACCCATCTCAACTTCCTTCTGTCTCTATCTAACCAAATAAAAAGAAATAATAAAATATTGAAAAGAAAGGAAAGAAGGAAGGAGGGAAGGTGGTAGAGAAAAAGAAGAAGGGAAATAGAGAAGAAAGAGGGAAGGACTAAAGTATCTCTATTTTGGGGTGGTTTGTGAGGGTCACTTTCCGAAAGTCACCCTCCCCTCATCTCAAACCCCTCACCTGGGGCCAGTGGGCATCCTCACAGCTCAAGGACAGCATCCCTTAGCACGGAGGTGGCAGTTGGGGTGGAGCAGGGGACATAGGAACTCTTACACTTGACTCCACAGGTCTGTGGGCACCTACTCGCTCAATGCCAGCAACCTCGAGGTCTGCTTGTACCCTGGCCCTGCTCCCCTCCTTAGGAAGTGGGAGTCTCCACTTTGGGGCATCTGAACATGACTGGGGTGGAGGGAGAAGATGCTAGGTTCTATTTATTTATTTACTTATTACCAGAGTACTGCTCAGCTCTGGCTTATGATGGTACAGGGGATTGAACCTGGGACTTCGTAGCCTCAGGCATAGAGTCTCTTTGTATAACTGTCATGCTATCTACCTCCACCCAGGGGTGATAGGTTCTCAACATGACATTGCTGTAATCCTTGCTGATGCCCTGAGGTTGCCCCAGATGCCTTACCCCATCTGACACTGAGCAGACCTCTCCACCATGCCCAGTGCCCTTCATAGGCCTGGTGGGCAGATAAGCTCCGAGAGAGACCCCCAGAAAAGCTCCCCTTCTGCTGCACTTCCATCTCTATGAGAACACCTTGGGCAAGGCCAGGAGTTGGCACACCTGGATAAGCACACACATTACAGTGCACAAGGACCTGGGTTTAAGCCCTTGCTCCCTACCTACAGGGGAAGGTTTGATGAGTGGTAAAGCAGGGCTGTAGGTGTCTCTCTGTCTCTTTGCCTCTTTATCTCCCCCTCCCCCTCTCAATATATTTATGTCTCTATCCAGTAATAAATAAATACATAAGATAAAAAAAAAGAAAGAAAAGGGAAAAAAGAGAACACCGTGGGCTGGGGTGAGGGAGCCTGAGCAGCTGGTTGCCATGGTACTCCTGCTAGGCCCAGCCCATCCGCAGGCAGAAGTGGGTCACTTGAACCCTCCTCACACTCAGACTCATGAAGTCACCAGGATTCATCTGCTCTGGGCTTTCCTTCTCAACTTCTTCCTGACTACTTATGGGCTTGAGAAGGATGAAGGGTCTGCTGGCCTCATGGTCACCCTTGAGGGCCAACTGGCTGCTATGTCCCATGGTTGGCACATGACTGTGCAGTGAAAGGAATGGGGTCCAAAATGCAGATGCTACTATGATTCCATCCTGATTTCCCTGGGTAGAAGACTGTCCCAATATGTCCTGAAACCTCACCTATCCAGAGCCCTACCCTGGGAAATAGAGAAACAAGCTGGGGGTATGGACTGACCTGCCAAAGCTCATGTTCAGCAAAGAAGCAGTTATAGAAGCCAGAAATCCCACTTTATGCACTCCCAAAAAGAATTTTGGTTCACACTCCCAGAGGGGGAGAAATGTTAGGGGAAGATGGCCAGAGGGCTCCGAACTCCAATTCCATTAGGACCCTTAGAGAGAAGATGAAAAAAGGAAGGACACTTAGAAGTAGTAACAAGGGTAGGTGTCACTTACAAAGAAAGAAAAGACAGAACCATAGGAAACCATAGGAAACCATATATATATGCTAGTTGACCCATATCTGTGATCCTGAGAGAACTACTGCAGTTTCCAGAGAAGGGGCTGAGAACACAGAACTTTGGTGGTGGGAGTGGTGTGGAATTATGCCTCAGTTATTTATAATTGTGTAAATCAATATTAAATCACTAATAAAAAAAAAGAACTGGGTGTCAGGTAGGTGCCTGCCCTGAGGGTCTTTAGTGATGGCCACCAAGCCTCCCGTGATGTCTGTCTGGCCACACTTGAAGGACACATGGACAGTAAGCCCATGGATGTTGCTGTGTTTGTGTGGTGGTGGTGGGCTCTGTGCCCTCCCAGCCACACACACACACATGTCACTTCACTGTGGTCTGGGTTGTCTTGGAGGTCCAGTGGCGAAAGTCCTCAGAAGAGACTAAGGTGACAAAGGGCACAGCTATGAGTTTGTAGCAGAGGCTGGAGTTGTGTGGCCACAGAGACACAGGAGGTCCTTGGAGCTGGAAGAGTCAGGAAGGATGCCCCTGCCCCCCAACCTCCAGAGAGAGTAGTGTCCTATGATGTCTGGGTCTTAGAACTTCTGCCTGACCCCACTTGTAGAAGAGACATTTCTACCATTTAACCCCCACCTCCCATGCGCAGTATGTGGTGACTGAGTAACCCCAGGACACTTCCCAGGCTCTAACACAGACTGTGTCTCCTAGCATCAGCTCTGACCCCTGAGGAAGGATGTGTGTAGAGAGGACAGAGGGTGGCCTCCAGCTCAGGGAGGCCTGGAGGCCCCATGCCTTGTGTCATGGGCAGTGTTGGCTTGGGTGGGGGCACTAGATAGAAATAAGTAGGGGGCTGTCCTAGGAGCAGAGGAATACCAGACTGACGGCATTCTCGAGTCCCTAGAGACCCTCTGGCCCTGCTATTTCCCAGCTGGGGTACTGGAGACATTTAGTGATACCAAAGGCTGCTCAGGGCCTCGGAGGCATCCTTGCATTGGGGGAGCCTACCTCCCTCATAAAGCTTGTGGCCCAGTGAGTGCTGAGCACCCACATAAATACATGGGAAAGGCAACTGCTAGGAAGAGAGCTGCAGAGAGAAGTGAGGAGGGAGGTGGGCAGGATGGGGAGGAGGTGTATTTGCACTGGGCTAGGGGGTGGCCTCAGGCACAGGGGCTCCCAGGAGAAGCCATTAGGCTGAAATATAGAAGCAAAGAAACAGTCTCTGAGATCTGGGGTTCTCCCAGGAAGAGGAGCTTCCTGGTGAAAATTCCAAGTCAGGTGGGAGCTGGGGGTGGGCAACAAGCCAGCAGGCAAGAGTGTAGGGGGAAGGCAACCGTGCATCTGGGTGTCTGGGCGCTGGTAGGTGGAGGGGCTTGGAGTGGACAGCACAGTGTTCTGGGGTGGACGATTGGATGTGGCCGGGGGAGCATCCTCAGGGCGTCTGAAGATGAGGTGATGCTGGTACAGATGTCTTGGTTCAGAGAGCTGGAGGACCCATGTGGGTGTGCATGGCGCATTGGGAGCTGAGTCAGCATCCCTCAAAGCTGGCTGGAAAGAGAGATATGGGAGAGGGGTTAGCTCTTGGGGTTCTAGAATAGTTGGTGCAGTGCAGGAAGATGTGGGGAGCTGGGGTGACAGCCCACGGGGGTCCCGTTCTGGATGTAACAAGTGGTGTTTCCCAGTGGGTGTCCACATGCTGAGCTTAGGGCAGCTGCAGCCTGGAAAGTGGTTAGACAGAACCCAGAGGCCTCTCTGTGGAGGTGTGTCTGGCTGCCATGAGCCCAAGGCTCAGGCTAAGACAGGGCATCAGTGGCTGTGGACTGATTCTGTCTGCTCTCAGATGCTCTCCCCTCAGAGGTGGGCAAGGGTGTTCTCAGCTCAGAAGGGCAGCACCTATGTGTGTGTATGGGGGTGGGTGGGTAGACTTCTAGCAAGCATAGAGGCCACCTGACTGGCTAGTGGCCTGGGGACATGTTGTGGGTCACAGGACAGAGGACCCGAAGGAGAAGCCCCTGCCTCCCCTGCCTACAGTCTGCTTGTCTTCTCTGGGCTCTGGTGGATGACTGAGCCATGCTGCCTGCCAGCCCTGGGGCCTAGGCAACCCTAAGCTCCCCAGAGATGGGGAGTTTCATCAGCCTTAGTGAGAACCGCTAGGGGCAGGAGCTCAGTACTTACTGCTCAGTCCCCAGGCTCCAGAGATGTCCTCTCCTGCCTGTGCATGCTTCGTGTTGACTCCCTCATCCCATCCCCCTCCACCTGCCCAATCCTCAGGAGCCAGAAAGTACAGATCTCTTGCAAATGACCTTGGGGATCTAAGAGTGTGTTAAGGATCTGGGTGCTTGCCAGTTTTCTGGAAACACAAGAGCTTCAAAGTTTCCAGAGAAAGTCCTTGTGCACTTCATCTGGAGCCCTTGTCCTGGGAAGGGCTGAAGCAGACATGAAATCATCCACAAGCATTTTTTAGTGGATCAGTGAAATTAATGTGATGTGCTCTGGGTGCCCAGGTCTATGCCAATCGTGGGGGGAGTAATGGCAGTGCCAAAGTAGCCAGAGGGAACCTGGGACCCTGTGTGGGAGGCTGACAGAAGCCTTGTGAGGCTCTGGAATTGTCAGGAGCTATGGGTCTCAGAACAGGAATTTGCACACATCTCTGTGTCAGAGTCCCAACTCCCAGGCAGGGGCTGGGGATGTGACCTCAGGTGAATTTACACTACTGGTGAATTCAGGTGAGTTTACACTACTGCAGCGTAGACCCTGGATCCAATATGCCCTTACCCTTCTGTAAAGATGAAATGTGTTTAGTTCCCTGTGTTCTGCATATGAAGAAAGTGCTATGTGACAAAGAAGTCAGAGACCCCTGGCATCTATGATTCAAAAAAATTGGAAGGTGGTTTAGGGCTTCTTACCTAACTCCTAGACACTCCTACCCCAGGACCCAGTGTGGCCTTAGTTTTCTGATTTATGAATGTCATAGAGCCCATTTGGGGGCATCTAGCAGAGAACAAGACAAAGTCCCTGCCTTCAGAGCTCATATTCTAGTGGACAGGGTTAAAAGTGAATGCCCAGTTGATAATTGATGGCAAGACTAGCTGTGGGGAGGAATAAAATGAATTAAGAGACTGATTTTGTTCCTACTAAGTGTTGGCAGGCACGTGTGTGAGCCCTGAGATCACAGTAGTAACACAGCAGACAAAAGCCTCAGGCCTAAAGGTGAGAGTTTGGTGTAGGATGAGTAAACATTTGGCACAAGTAGTAGGTGGTAATAAGTGCCATGGAGAAGAGCAGGCAGGAGTGGGGGAGGTGGGTGGGGGTTCTACTGAATCATCTCTGAGGCATTACAGACTCTATGATAACAACCCATCCACCAGTCCATCCATCTACCCACCCTCCCATCTATTCATTATTCATCCATTAATCCATCCATGGACTTACCTCATCTGTCCACTCAGTGACCACCCTTCCATCCATCCATTCATCTATCCATCTACCCATCCACCCATCCATCCCCCTTTCTTCCTTCCTGTTTTTCTTTCTTTCTTTCTTTCTTTCTCTCCTCATTTTTATTGCCACCAGGTTTATCTCAGGTTCAGTGTGGGTGCTATAAATCTACTGATCCAGGGGCTATTTTCCCCTTTTTTCTCTCTCTCTTTTTAAATTTCTTTTTATTTTTATTTGATGACAGAGAGAAATTGAGTGGGGAGTGGGAGATAGGGAGAGAGGAAGAGAGCGAGGGAAAGATAGAGATAGATAGATGATAGATAGATAGATGATAGATAGATAGATACATGATTGATAGATAGATAGATAGATAGATAGATAGATAGATAGATAGATAGATACACCTGTTTCACTGCTCATGAAACTTCCTCCTGCCTCAGGGGCTTGAACCTGCATCCTTGCATATGTAATATGTGCACTCAAATGGGTGAACCACTGCCTGGCTCCTCATCCATTCACTCCATCCATCTGTCCATCCATCTATCCTTCCATCCATCATCATCTTCTTCTCCTCCTTCTCCTCCTCCTCCTTCTTCTCCTCCTCCTTCTTTTTCTTCTTCTTTTACCTGAACACTGATCAGCTCTGGTTTATGGTGGTGTAGGGGATTGAACCTGGGACTTTAGAGCCTCAGGCTTGACAGCCTGTTTGTATAACCATTATTCTATCTACCCCTGCCCCTTCCATCCATCTTCCATTCACCCATCTACCCATCCATCACACCACCCATCCATCAAATCCATCTATTCATCCCTCTATCCATTCTTCATCTACCCATCACCCCATCACCCATCTATCCATCTATCCATTCACTCTATCCATCTACTCATTTATTCATCCATCTATCCACCTACCTAATCTGTCTAACAAATAGATGTGAGCTTTTAGAAAAGAGTATGGGGGGGGGGGTCGGGCGGTGGCGCAGTGGACCGGTGTAAGGATCCCGGTTTGAGCCCCCGGCTCCCCACCTGCAGGGGAGTCGCTTCACAGGCGGTGAAGCAGGTCTGCAGGTGTCTATCTTTCTCTCCCCCACTCTGTCTTTCCCTCCTCTCTCCATTTCTCTCTGTCCTATCCAACAATGAATAGCATCAACAAGGGCAATAATAATAACCACAATGAGGCTACAACAACAAGGGCAACAAAAGGGGGAAAAAATGGCCTCCAGGAGCGGTGGATTCATGGTGCAGGCACCGAGCCCAGCAATAACCCTGGAGGAAAAAAAAAAAAGAGTATTGGGATGCTGGGAATACACACACAAACAAGACAGAGCTTTTCCTGCTTTTATGGAGCAGAATTCCGGTGGGGGAGGTTGACAATAAAGCAATGGAATTAACATAGGTAAGAAGAGTGACTTGGAACTGGGGGGTGGAGTGGGCATCAGGAGGGTTCATGTTCTCTTGTGGGTGCACTGACGACTGGCCTTATACCAGTGCTCACTGGTCTGTCCCTCCCAGATAGTGAGCTCTTGGATGTGGTACCTACATCATGTTCTCTGGACTCCTTGAGCCTCAGTCGAGACCAATGTGCATGGCTTGCTGGCTCCAGTTGAGGCTTGGAGGATGTGATGTGGGGCTCAGAGGAGAAGTCAGGGCAAGGGAGAGTGTTCCAGGTATGGAGCTGCCTGAGCAAGAGCAGGAGAAGCCACACACACTATATACAAGGAAGGGGTGGTATTAAAGATAGGGCCTGGAGTCCTGGCTGAAGAGAGAGCCAGCAGGAGGAGATAGTGGGAGCATGGTTAGTGCCAGCTGAGCAGTGAATGGGACAGAAGAAGCTCTCAGGGAGCTCAATGCCCAAGTGCCTCAGTGTCTCCCCAGCACAACAATGAGTGGCTCTTTCTGGAGATGCTCCAGAGAGGAGTGACAGAAGGGATGGCCTTACACAGCCTGGAGACCTCCATTGCTCCTGACAAGTGTTGTCATGGTCTGTTTTTGAGATGGGTGGCGCCACGTTCTCTGCCTGGGCTGTCCTGGGTACATAGTGCCCTGTGGGAATGTGGGCATGAGGGGGTGGCAAGGGCTGACCCATTCACAGCTCATGGGCCCTGTTATGATGCTCAGAGCGTTTCACCCCCTGCTCCCCACCAAGCCATCTGGGATGGTGGCCAAGTTTCCAGAGCTCTCCTCAGTGTGAAATGAGAAGAAGCCTGGTGGCAAGGGGTGGGGGGGTGGGAAGTGGGTACATCTGGTTGAGCGCACATGTTATAATATACAAAGATCCAAGTTCAAGTGCTTGGTCCCCACCTGCCAGAGGAAGTTTCATGAGCAGTAAAGCAGGGCTGCAGGTTTCTCAGCCCTGCCTATCTCCCCTTCCCTCTCAATTTCTCTGTCTAAAAACTTAAAAAATTTTTTTCTGTCTCTATTAAACAAACAAACAAACAAACAAATGAACAAATAAATAAGAAAGAAAGGATAATGTGCTGAAAGTCTCAGGAACATATAAGGGTGCTCTGGGCACCGCAGGACCTCTCCCTACTCCCCCACCCATCTGGGCTCTGCATGCTGTCTTGCAGGGCCTCAACCAGGACTGAATACCAGGCTGAGAGATACAGAAAGAGCTCTCCTAGAGTTCCCAAGCAGGCAGGGTGGAGTGACAGAAGACAGTCTTTGGTTCTAATCTTGATGACCATAACTGACTGCAAAGAAGGCACCAGCTTCCTTTCGTAAGAGGCAGAGGCTCTGGCTTCACACTGTACCGCATCTACTACATGTCTGTCCTGGGGCCCCAGGGGTTGCTGTGTGTGTGGTCCAGTCTTGTCTTCTTGAGCTTGTGACACAACAGGCCCCAGACAGAGATCTGCAGGCATACACTGGTGATCTAGTCCAAGTCAAAAGGCCTCTTCTGTGCTTAGCTCTGGGCTTTAACCATTCTTGCCTGCCTCAAACACTGGGATTCCATTCCTGTCACACTATTTCAGCCAGCTGCTCCCCACTTGTCTTCATGGCCAGACTGGGAGCTCTGGAGGGCAGACCTGCACCAGATGTGTGTGGGGGGGGGCCAGGGGTAGGGGAGGTAAAGTGAGGGGAGGTACAGAGTCCCAGGTCTGCTCTTGGGGTGCTGATCCCCTGAAGAATTCAGGGTGGGATGGGTGGGCTTCTCTTCACACAAATCCTGAGTTCCTTGGGGACTCTGCCTTGGGCAGGGGGAGGAGGGAGGCAGTGGTTTTCATGGACTCTTGTGCTCCCTCTTGTCAGACTCGTGTACCCATCTGACTGTCCATAAGATGAGGGAGTGCTCTGGGATCCCAGCCCCCTTTGAAGGGCCTGCCTGGCCAGGAGACTATAGGGGATAATGGGGAAAACTGTGGGGTCCCCAAACAGCCCCAAGAGACTTTCCTTTCTGTGGTGGCTGCTCACAGCAACATAGGTTTTTTTCCATTGCCTCCACCGGGCCTCCTTCTCCCACAGTAACTTAATTAGCTCTCTGTTTTCCAAATAGGCAAGCGTGACTCAGCACTTTCACAAGAGGGCTAAATTTGTCTCTAAACCTCCCCCCCTACCCCCAGGTGTCTTTTGGCCCAATCCTCAGGGAAATTAGATCATGAGGTTTGAATGGGGATTAGAGTGTGATTTGCAACCTCTGCTGGCTTCACGGTAGGACCAGGCTGGGCCCTGGCTCAGGGATCTTTCTTGATCCAGTGATACCTGGGTCAAGGTCTCACATGTCCTGCAGTTCACAGTTCACTGGACTGTCTTTGCCTCCTGCTGGGTGATTGGGGCAGATCGGGTCCCTGCAGACGCTGAGGTTACACACAAAGGAATTAGACACTGGGGCTCCCTTACAGGCTTCAGTACTGGCAGCCCCCCTTGAGCTTGGGCTATTTGGGGTGCCAGAGACTGCTGTCAGTTCTGTCCTCACTGGGACAACACCAAGAAGCAGCCAGTAGGAGGCCAGGGCACCTCTCTTTCTTTCACTCCTCCCTATATTTCTTCCTCTGTGTCAGGCTTTGTGCTGGGGGGCACTGGTGAGGGGTTCAGGATGTGGCACCACCCTACAGCCCTCAACAGAAAGCCAGGCAGCACCCCTGCACCCCACCCTCCCATGTAAGCCCCATCAAGGAAAGGAGAGGGACTGAGATATAGGGAGTAGGGCTGCTCACACATCCCTGCACCCCCCCACCCCCAACCCTAACCCAGAGATACAGCAGTGAGTTGAGGGCGATGCTATTTGTGGGGATGATGAGGGAGACCCTAAGAACCAGACCCAACCTGGGGCCTCTCTTGTTACCCCCTAAGACATACACCCCTTTTCTGAGCAACCTCTATGCCCCCCACCACTACACAGGAAGTGAAGATGTGATGGGGGCAGAAAGTAAAGGTTTCTCTTTGGGGACCAACCAAGTCAGAGGCTGAGCTGGGGGCACGTCTTCCTTCTTCCTGCCCCACCCCCTGCCTGCCCCAGCTCATTTCCCCTCTGCAGCCTCCCCAGGATCATTGAACTTCCTGTGACTTTATGCCAAGTCCCTCCCCGCCACACACACACACACACACACACACACACACACACACACACACACACACACACACTTAGTGGCTTAAATGAATCTTTTTTTTCTTGCAGCTTCAAAATCACCATGTGGGAAGGCTGCTTCCACAGGGCTCTGGGGACACCTGCCCTGCCTTCAGTTCTAGAGGCTTCCATGCCCATGGTCATGCTCACGCTCATGGACCCTCTTTCCCATTTCAAGGCCAGCTGGACCCTCACTGCTATCACTTCTGCTTTTATGCCATGTCCTCTGTGACACTGCCTCCCTGTTCCCTCTGCTGAGGTCCCCCTGCATCTCCAGGCCCTTCTCCACCCAGAACCCTTCCTTCAGCCACATCTGTGCCCCATTTGACACATGAGGCTACAGAGTCATAGAAGCTGGGGGTTCAAACATGGATGTCTTTGGGGCCTGCTATTCTACCCATGTCCATCTATGGCCTGTGTGATATAGCAGGATGCCCCATTGCCCCATCAGGTCAGCTTGTGAGAAGCACCCTTGGGTCCTGACTCACCCTGCTGACTGAGGCCTTGAGGGGCTGTGTCCTCATAACAGCCCAGGCCCCGTGGTCTTCCATTACTGACTGCAAGACATAATTACAGCTGTAGACTCAATTACATGTTAACATGCACAATTACTCTGCTTCTCCTGCCATCATTAAGCAACTGAATAATGTGGCCAGATGCCTGGAAACGGGTCCCCATGTCAGCCACTGCATCATCCTGGCTGCCAAGAGGGAGCGGGTGAGACCCTCATGCTGCACAGAGGCCGGGGCCTGGGTAACACTGGCTCTGTCCTGAGCCTGGGAGCACCATTTCCCACAGAAGCTTCTGCCAGGGTCCGCTGTCACCTGTCAGCTCTGAACTCTGAGCTCTGCCCCATCCCCTTCCTAGCCTGGGTTTGATTTCCACAGAAAGTGTGTTTGGAGGGGGCCAAGCAGGGTAGGGGGTGGGGGGGGTGCACTCTGCGGAGCACATAATTTACCCTGTGCAAGGACCCTGGTCTGAGCCTCCACTCTCCACCTGCAACGAGGACACTTCACAAGAGGTGAAGCAGATGAGAGGGTGTCTCTGTCTCTTCCTCTCTCTCCCTTTCCCCTCTTAATTTCTCTTTGTCCTATCAAATAAAAAAGAAAGAAAGAGGAAAAAAAAAGGCTGCCAGAAGCGGTGGATTTGTAGTGCTCATACTAACCCCCAATGACAACCCTGGTGGCAAAACAAACAAACACACACACAAAACCAAACTGGTTGGCTGTATTCTGGAGAGACAAAAGTGGGAGTAGTACCTCACTCACACAGGGTGCAGAGACCCTGGGGGACTTTCCCGTCTTCTTGGGAAGACCTCTAGTTCAGGGCCCGCTGTCTCTATTCTGGATTCTAGGAGCCATTTAACTTCCATTTCTGGTGACCCTAGACTGCTCTACTGCCTGTCAGTCCCAGCCCTGCCCTCAGACCCCCAGATCTCTGGGCTGCTCAGAGCCCTGGAGGCTGCCCACTGGCCATGAAGGGGATTCAGGAAAACCCCCTCCCCCCACCGTGTGTCCTGGAGGATAATCTCAGCCTTAGGGGTTCACCTGCACCAGCTCAGAGGTGGCACTTAACTCATAGGGTAAACTGAACGCCATTAACATGGGTCGGTGGCCAGGGACACTGTCATCTGCTCACGGGCCCAGTGTCTACCCAGGCCCAGCCCCATAGCAAGCTGGCTCTGTCCTTCAGAAGTTTGTTCTCGGGGATACATAAGTACACATGGTAACATACCCGGTAAAGTGCACACATTACAAAACACAAGGACTTGAGTTCAAGCCCCCAGTCGCCACTGTGGGAGGACAGCGTCACAAGTGGTGAAGCAGTGCTGCAGGTGCCTCTCTTCCTCCCTCTCCACTTCCCTCCTTTCTTGATTTCTCTGTCTCTACTCATTAAATAAATTAAAAGAAAAAGAGAAAACAGCTTACTCACAGCCTGGGAGGTGGCACAGTGCCTAGAGCACTGGATTTATAAGCGTGGGGCCGGCCCCGAGTTCAGTCCCCAGCATCAATGATGCTCTGGTTCTCTCACCTCTCTGTCATTAATCAAGAAGTTAATGGAAAGGAACAGAAATCTGCTAACTCTCTGGCAGAGGAGCACTTAGTGTCGAGCCACTTGGTGGGTGATGGGTCAGGCCAGTCACCCAGTGGGGCCTCTTCCGGATGACAGGATTAACAGTGCCCTCCTGCTCAAGCCACACCGTCAGAGTCTGTGGCACTACTGCTGTGGGTGTGGCCTGGAGACACTCAGGACATAAATCCAGTGTGCCTGGCTGCTGTGCTGGCTGCTGTGCTGGCTGCATGCTCTGTCTAGCCCTTAGGCAAGTCTCTCTACTGGGATAACAGAGCTCAGAGAGGTTGAGTCATTGAGCTGCTGTCACCCAGCACCACAACTTGTTTTTCTAAATCCAAAGCTGGCATTTCCCAGGTATGGCCCAAGCTGCTCGTGGGAAAGATGTCTTTTTTTTTTCCAAATATTTATTTATTTATTCCCTTTTGTTGCCTTTGTTGTTTTATTGTTATTATTGTTATTTATTATTATTGTTGTCGTTGTTGGATAGGACAGAGAGAAATGGAGAGAGATGGGGGAAGACAGAGAGGGAGAGAGAAAGATAGACACCTGCAGACCTGCTTCACCGCTTGTGAAGCGACTTCCCTGCAGGTGGGGAGCCAGGGCTCGAACCGGGATCCTTGTGTTGGTCCTTGCGCTTTGTGCCACCTGTGCTTAACCTGCTTCGCTACAGCCCAAGTCCCGAAAATGGCTTTTTATTTTGATAACCATGGTGGGACAGGGTCCCATCATACCCCAGTGTCCCGGGAACTACGTTTCCCATGCCAGCTTGCACACAAGTCTGGGCTTTGCTTTTGCTTCTTCAGAAGCCCTGGAGGCTCAGGGATGGAGGTCCCTGGATTGTTGTGGCACCAAGGAAAGAGAGGAGTGAGGGCTTTTGTCCACTGTGGTTTATCCTAGAGTGTCAGGATTAGGCTAGGTCAGCAACACTGCAGTCTCACATAGGGGAAGTGCTTCTTCTTTTCTATTATTTATTAATTAATTTATTTATTTTCCCCTTTTGTTGCCCTTGTTGATTTTTAATGTTGTTGTTGATGTTGTCGTTGTTGGATAGGACAGAGATAAATGCAGAGAGGAGGGGAAGACAGAGAAGGGGAGAGAAAGAGAGACACTTCAGACCTGCTTCACCACCTGTGGAGCGATTCCCCTGTAGGTGGGGAGCCGGGGTCTCAAACTGGTATCCTTATGCTGCGTCCTTGCGCTTTGTACCACCTGTGTTTAATCTGCTGCACTACCGCCCAACTCCTGAGAAAGGGCTTCTTCTAAACCCTGGCACTTCTGAAAGCACATTCCTACAAAGGACAGCTGCAGTGGAGTTGGGGGAAGCTAGAGCCTGACCTTCCTGATTTAGGAAGAGGTGAGAAAGCTTCCTAACCTCCAGGCTGCAGTCTCGCCAGTCCAGCCAGCAGGACCCTTGGCCTTGGCCATATCTCCCCTCCCAGTCCGGTCCCCTGCCCTCTGGAACTCCGGAACAAAAGGTCTGGCATCTCTCCCAATTTAGAAGTCAACCATTTTCCACCCTGAGAGTGCGCAGAGCCGAGGGAGGCTTGTCCTGGCCCTGATTTATCAAGTCAGCGGGTTCGCCAAGCTTCCCTGGGCCAGTGTTTTATGTCGTCTTTTTATACACACAATCCACTTTACGACTTGTTTAAGAAAGCGACAGGGAAGTGCACACTTCTCCCCACGAAGCAAATTGACAAGCCTGGCATCTCCAATCAATAAAATTACATTTTGCTGACTTGGAGGTCAATGCTGAAATGTCATCTTGCAGGGAAGGGTGAGTGTGTGTGTGTGTGTGTGTGTGTGTGTGCTCTGACTGTGGGGAGTTGGGTGGGGTGTCTGCAGCTGGAAGGGTTTCTGCTGGTGTTTAGAAACAAGATCCTGGGCTGCACACAGATGGCCCCTGGTGTGTGTGTGTGTGTGGCGGGGGGGGGGGGGGGGGGCTCCTGGAAATCACTCTACCTAGATGGTGGGGATATGCTCCTGGTGACTCACCAGTCCTGGGGGCCAAAGCTTGAAGTTGCTCTGAATGAATGGGTGGGGTTGGGGGCTAAGGTGGCTGGAGACAAAAATGTACTCACTTTCAGTGTGCACACATTTAACAGCTTTCTCTCTCCCTCTCCCTCTCCCTCTCCCTCTCCCTCTCCCTCTCCCTCTCCCTCTCCCTCTCCCTCCCTCTCTCTCTCTCTCTCCCTCTCCAGAGCACTTTTCAGCTCTGGTTTATGGTGGTGTAAGGCATTGACCTGGAACATTGGAGAGTCTATTTGCATAACCATTATGCTATCTTCTCCTCCATCTACTATCTTCTCTCTTTTTTTTTTTTTTTTTGCCACCAGTGTTACCACTGAGGCGCTGTACCTGCAAGAGGCCTTCTTTTTCTTTTTCTTTTGTTAATAGAGGTAGAGAGAATTTGTTATGAAAGAGGAGATAGGGAGAGAGAAAGACCCACCTGCAGCACTGCCTCACCACTTGTGAAGCTTCCTCTCAGCAGGTAGAGATCAGGGACTTGAACTAGGGTCCTTATGCACCGTGACATGTACACTCAACCAGGTTCCCCACCACACAGCTGATGGGTTTTAATTTTTTTTTTTATCCAGAGTGAGAGTACATGTGAGGTTAAAGAGAAGCAGCCAGTCAGCTCCTGCCCTCCCAATTAGCATCTTCAGGTGCCTCTTTCAGTTCTGGCCCTGAATGGTCACTCACCTCTCCTGCACCCTAGACTGTCCTGGCTCCCTTTGTGGGCCTGTCACATTGAATGTGTAGCCTCACCCCCCAGACTCTAGTTTACCTGCCCCCTCCCATCCTGCAGTGACCCCTGAACTCAGGGTCCATCACAGACTCCAACTGCTCCTCCCCTTCTTCTTTGATACCTGACTGTCCCCAGGGCAGGGGTCTCCCTACCGGTAGCCTTTACTGGGGAGACTGTTTTCCCCCTCCCCTCATAAATAGAAGCCCCTTCTGCAGAGCTCCAGCTGCTTCCTGTGTGGGGCCTGGGTGTCAGTGTCTTTTTGAGACAATCAAGGTTTAACTTTTCAAAAGAGAAACAAAGGTTAACTTCTTAGTTGAAGAAAATGCAGCTGGTGAGTATCTTCCCATCCTCCCAGCATAGACAGGGATTTCTTTCTTTCTTTCTTTCTTTCTTTCTTTCTTTCTTTCTTTCTTTCTTTTTTGCTTTTTAAAAAATATTTCCTTTTTGTTGCCCTTGTTGTTTTTATTGTTGTTGTGATTATTATTGTTGTTGATGTCGTCATTGTTGGATAGGACAGAGAGAAATGGAGAAAGGAGGGGGAAGACAGAGAGGGGGAGAGAAAGACAGACACCTGCAGACCTGCTTCACTGCCTATGAAGTGACTCCCCTGCAGGTGGGGAGCTGGGTCTCAAACTGGGATCCTTAGTCTGGTCCTTGTGCTTTGAGCCACGTGCGAGTAACCCGCTGTGCTACCACTCGACTCCCTTAGACAGGGCTTTCTACTGTTGTCATCCAGGTGGCTTTGGTCGGTGGCTTTAGAATCTGCTACTTTTGCCCAAGAGTCTGTTGATAACCCCAAACAGTAGTATTCTCTTTATACAGAAAAAAAAAAATCCATTAAGAGTGTTGCTATGAATCTCTTTGGGAAAGCTGATAACCGTATAAAAAGACAAGTGCTACTGTATTCAGGGCACAGCTTTTTATTTATTTTATTTTTTAAATTATTTTATTTTTATTTATCACATTTTATTTATTAATTATTAATATTTTATTAACTATTAATTATTAATAATTAATTATTAATATTTTATTTTAATTTATTATTTTATTTAAAAATTTTTTCTTTATTTTAAAAAAATTTATATTTATTTATTTTCCCTTTTGTTGCCCTTGTTGTTTTTTATTGTTGTTGTAGTTATTACTGTTGTTGTTATTGACGTCGTCGTTGTTAGATAGGACAGAGAGAAATGGAGAGAGAAGGGGATAGACAGAGAGGGGGAGAAAAAGACACCCGCAGACCTGCTTCACTGCAAGAGAAGTGATTCCCCTGCAGGTGGGGAGCCGGGGCTCGAACCGGAATCCTTATGCCTGTCCTTGCGCTTCATGCCATGTGTGCTTAACCTGCTGCGCTACCGCCTGACTCCCAACTTTTTTTTTTTAAAGAATATTTTATTTATTTTATTTTTGAGAGAGATGCAGACAGAGAGAAACACCAGAGCACTGCTCAGCTCTGGCTATGGTGGTGTAGGGGATTGAACCTGGGACTTTGGAGCCTTAGGTATGAGAGTCTGTTTGCATAACCATTATACTATCTCCCCCACCCAGGGCCCAGCTTTTTCTGGACAAGAGTCTGGCTGTGTTGCCGGCATAGTCAAGCTCCTTCCTGCTTTAAAGCCTGGTGTGTCCTGTCGTTCTGCCTGAGAATCTGAAAACATTCTCTCATGGTCTCTCCAGGCATCTGTGGATGGTCTCTGTTCCTGACTTCATCCTCCCCATGTGTCCCCCAGAAAAACACACTCAAGGGAGGGGAGGCACCCACTTGACTCTGGCACCCCTGGGAACTTGTCCAGAATCCACTGTACCCTGCACCCCCAAAGTATCACCCCTTGAGTGAAGCAGTGCCTCCCATCCCAGGCCCAGTTTCCTGCCTGCATCCAGGGGCAAGCACTCAAGGACTCTTTTCCTGAGTCTCCTTCTCTGCCACACTGTCCCTTTTCCCTGTTCTGTTGGCCTAGCCATGAATCATCCCCCCCATTCACCCACCCAATCTTCCATGGGCCTGGCTCCACCATGGGCTCTGCCTTCTCACCCCACATTCTCTCATGCCCTCCTTCAGTTGGGTGGGCCTCTAGGCGGCTCCCCTCCCTCCCCGTAGGGTCACCCTGTACCTGCACACCCCCTCCCCCAACCAGCCAGGCCTGTCTCCTGTAGAGGTGGGGCCCAGTGTTGTCCTGCTTCCTGCAGTGGGGCTCTGTGACACATCCAGGTCTTTTTGGTCTGTCTCTGACTTCTTTCCTTCCATCCACTCCTGCTTGCTGACTGGCACCCAACTCTCCCACTATGGGGTTGGTCCACAGAGGAGGGTCCTCACTATCATTATCATTGACCTCCCAGCACTTCGGACAGAAGCCAGGAGTTCATAGGTGCTCAGGAGACAGTGAACGGTGTGCTTGAGTGGGCAGCGAGTTGAGTTCATGGGCAGATACTTGGGGTATCAATCAATCATTTATGGAAGTAGCCCCCTAATAGTGGGGCCTTGAGCTGATTCAGATGTGTGTAGATGTCTAGGCTCAGGTGTCTCTGGGTTCCCTTAAGACTTGGGGTGCTTCCATACAGGGCAGGTGCCCAGTGAGTGGAACCCCAGACCATCAGCACAGAGTGCCTTGGCATTCTGAGTCCCACCCTGAAACAAGGAGAATTCTAGACCTTCAGGCCCTGTCTGGCTTGCTCCCCCAAGTTTGTCTCTGCACACTGGCTCTGCTCCCAGTTCCCTAAATGGAGAGCCCTGATTCAGAGTGAAAGCCTGCACAACTTAGCTCAAATCAGCAGTGGGTTTTGGTGGCCCTAACGCAGGTGCACCCAGTTGGAGAGGGGTCTCTATAGCAGTGGGGTGCACAGTTCCAGTGGGGCACATCCCTCACTTGAGCATACTGCAGAGCCTGATGGCTGGTGTCAGCTTGGGCTGGGTGTCTAGGGTCAGGATTCTGTCTGGATCCAGGATGGGAGCCTGCAGTGAATGAATCCAAGGGGCCTCTGCTCTCCACAGAACAACACAGGCCAAGTCTGTTTAGAGGGGGGGAAAAGAAAGAAAGAAAGAAACAATTTCTAAGTATTGTTCTCGGAACAACCCATTGCATCTAATCAAATAGCGTTTTCCTAACCCACCGCTAATTTGTTTTTGAGATCCACCTTATGAATTCTTTCCAGTGGGGATCTATTTTCTGATTCCGCCTCTCGGCGCACATTGCCTCAATTCTTCATTTCATTTCAGTGCCTCTGAATAATTCACAGGTGCCAAATTGCTTCCTGCTTCTCCAGCCTCAGTCGGATGGGGGTGTGTGTGGCAGAGGGTGGCACCAGCAGGCGGCTGGGCTGAGGTGTGTGGAAGGCTTCTGAGCTAGTGAAGGGCCCTGGGCTATTTCCACTCAAGCAAGAGCACAGAGTGGGTCTAAGCAACCTTCATGTCCCCCCAGGGGGCCTCAGGTCCTCTCTGCCATGACCCAGACCAGGAGGGAGATAAGCAGAGTTTATCACAGAGAATCACTACCACCTCTTTATCCCCAGGACATGGTGGTCCTAGTCTGTTTGGAAGGCTTGAAGCTGTGTGCTTCTCCTGGTTTATAGTTCTCACTGGTCACTCACTGATTGGACAGATGTTTTCTTAGCATCTACTATGTGCTGAGTGCAGTGCTGGTGCCTGGGACTGCATAGAGGGGCCCATGTCCTGGGAATTGTCTTCTATGGGGCAGGACTCACAGACACTCATGAGCAGATTTGATTTGACATACAGGTGAAGGATCTGTGGGCATTGGGGGCAAAGGTGCCAGAGACAGGGGGCAGCCAATGGGAGAGTGAAGGCTCCAACCATGTGACATCAGAGTCAAGCATTGGCAGACCCAAGGCTTACTGTCCTACCATCCCCTCCTCTGTAGCCCTCACAGTGGCTCCACATCTGGCCATCATCTTGCTGCCCTCTGAGGGATGCCCATCATCTTCCTCATGGCGATGGGGTTGGGGACTATCTTTAGCCATTGCCACCACCACCCTAGGACAAACCGACTGCCCCCCACCCCCAGCATTTCCTGCCTCCTTTGTGGTGAAGGGAAGTTCTCTTGGCTGAATCTGTGTGAACTCCTTTTGGCTTCTGCTAGGAGCAGTGGTTTCCTTCTGCCCCATGAGCCCAGGTGAGGGATCTCTTGAGTTGGGTGATTCTTCCATATACAATAACCTCTGACACTCAAGTCCATATTTATAGTCTCATTAACAACTCAAAGAAGGGCTGGAGATACCACAATGGTTCTGCAAGTCTCTCTCATGCTTGAGGCTCCAAGCTCCCAGGTTTAATCCCCAGCACAACCATCAGCCAGAGCTGAGAAGTGCTCTGTTGTTTCTCTCTGTATCTTGCTCATTAAAAAAAAAAAAAAAAAATCAAAGAGTCTGCCCAAGTATTTCTGTTATTTTGTGGGACATTCATGGGTGAAATGAGCTGCTGATTGGGTCTTTGAGATGTGGAGTCTCAGAAATGCCTTCTGCAGTTGTGGATCTCAGGCACCTCTCTCTGTTGGACTGAGAACCGCACCCCTGAGGACTTCTGAGTCACCTTCCCGCCTGGGGTTGGGCACGAGTTCTTCATCTGTGGGACTGGGGGCAGCAACCACACCAGCCCTCCCTGGTGAGGACACTGCCGGTCACTTCTGTAGGCAGGGTAGCCAGGAGCCACAGGGCTGCAGCAGAGGTTTAATTGGATGTCTCCTTCCTGCGGCCTTGCCGCAGTGCCCTGTTTCTTCTTCATTACGACCTGCCACAGACAATTTAGTGGGGACACAGGCACAGCCTGAGTCAGCGGCAAACCTGTTCCACTAATTAGAGGTGTCAGTGGGGGCCCATGACCGCTAGCGGACAGGTGGCCTCTTGCGCTGTCTCTGTCACATCCATTCCGGACAGAGAATGGCTGCTTTTCAGGAGCTCAAGCTGTGGTAGCCACTGATGTGCTTGCTTGGAGAAGGTGTGTGTGTGTGTGTGTGTGTGTGTGTGTGTGTCTGTCTGTCTGTCTATCCAAAGGGGTGCTCTCCTTCCAGGAATAACACAGCGACTGAATAAGCAAAGATGAAGTGACCAGGAATGTGTGTTCCTTATGACCTGATTTTGAAGCCCTTAGCAGGACCAGCAAAGCTGAGTAAGGAAATGACTTTTTTTTTTTCATGGGTGGCTGCTGGCACCTCCATTCCAGGGCCTGGCTGCAGACACCCACTGGGGGCATGAAGGATGGAAAAGCAGTTCCTTCCCCCCACACTGGGTTTTCTGCATGCTGGTTGATAAGGGGGTAGCCACCAATTTCTTCAAACGCAGTTGCTTATCAGCTGGAGTCAAAGGCAGGCATCAATGCACATGGGGCCCCATTCAGGTAGCCACTAATGAATCACTGACTTGCCCAGGCATTAACTCGTCTCCCTGGACCTCACTGTCTTGGTCTGCTTTGGCGGGGGGGGGGGGGGGAAGGGGGAGGTTAGTAGCATTCCCTGGGACAGAACAGAGCGATGTTAGGTTACCTCCGCGGATACAGTTTGCCAGCTGGGAGAGGGAGGGCTGAGGGGGCCAAAGGTCTTTTGCATCAAGTCCAGAACCCCCATAGTGGCCTGGCGTCACTCCTGTGGTGTCAGCAGAGGGATCACAGAACAGCACCCCCCCACTTTTGCCCTATGTTTGGGGACCATCTACTGGCCTGAGATAGACTATTTCACCAGCCTCTTCTTCTGCAGTCTGGTGACAGGCAGGGAAACTGAGGCGCAGTGAGGTGGTACACACTAGAGATAGGGTTGGAGCTGACCTGGGTGACTTCACAGTTCCCCCTGCAGTGGTGGCACAGGAGAGGGGCAGACTGGAGGGCCTAAGGGGGTAGGGCTAGTGGTATACAGACTTATAGGCAGGGCTGAGAGATAGCAGGGGATTTATGCAAAACAAAACACACAAACAACATAAGCCTAAGTTCCCAGTGTCCCAGGTTTAATCCTTGGCACCAGCATACACAGAACTAAGCAGTGCTCTGTTTAAATTAATAGTAATAATAATAACACCAAAATAAAACTTTTTTTTCCTTCTATTGCTGTCAAGCTCATCTCTGTGGTTCAGTGGCTGCATGACAAATCCACCACTGCTGGCAATCATGTTTTCCTTTTTTATTTGACAGGACAGATAAAAATTGAGGGGGGGAGAGGAGATAGAGAGAAAGATAAACACCTGCAGACCTGCTTCACCACTTGTGAAGCTTCCCCCTTGCAGGTGGGGAATGGAGGCTTGAATCTGAGCCCTCATGTATGCTAATGTGTGTGCTTAATCAGATGTGCTACCACCCACCCTCTCACAAAATAAAACTTAAGAGCAGAAGTCTCTCCAGAAAGCAGGCAGGGCAGAGGTTAAGCGGTGTAGGAACAGCAAAGCGAGTTTAAGGCCCACTTGATGGCCTGCACCTGCTTTTATCTGCACAGCATAAACGTGTGTGTGTGTGTGTGTGTGTGTGTGTGTGTGTGTGTGCGCGCGCGCGCTGGGGGCAGCAGGATGAAGTGCTCCCAGAGCCAGGTCCCTTCCCTGCCTGCTGGCTTGCCCTAGGAGGGTGGAGTTTGGGATGGATGCCAGCCCTTGGCTTCTCTTGGCCAGGTCCTTGTCTCTCCCCACTGCCCCACTCAGCACCTGGCCACCCTGACTCACCATCTCCTGAGGAGCTGCAGTCCTTGCTGGGCACAACGTGCTGGCACCTCCTGTTCCCGCTGGGGGATGAATAAGCATCCGGTGACTCACCCGCTGGAGGACAGGCCATCCGTCTGTGCCCCAGGACTCGACCTGCAGCCCTGGTTCAGGGCTGGGTTCTGGCTGCTGGGCCATGTCCAGGTCAGCAGGAGGCAGGTGGAGGCAGTCAGTGGCATGTGGAGTAGGAGGGGGTTCTCAAAGCCCTTTCAGGGAAAGGCCCTAAGTGGCTGTTGGACCTGGCAAGCTCTCTAGACTTGGGCACTTTGTTAGGACGACAGAGAGCTGCTTGAAAGGCACATTATCCGGAAACCGCTTTCATCTTTGCTGAGCCAACAAAAGTGGTGAAGGGAAATTCCCACTCGGATTTTGTAATTATCCCTTCACAAGCACAGGAGTAAGACATTCTTGCACATGAACCTTTAAATACCACTTCCTGAGAAAAAAAGATTAGTATAAGAGAGAGAATGACAGAGGAGAAAGAGAGAGAGAGAAAGAGAGAGAGAGAGAGAGACACAACTGTGGCATAGGTGGTACTGAGGATTAAACCTGAAATTTACAGGGCCTCAGGCATAGAAGTTCTGTGCTTTACCAGGCTGAACTATCTTCCTGACCTTATGCCTACTTCACAAAGTCACAGAGAAAGCACCCACAGCAGAGAGGTTATGAACCTTGGACTAGGGTGTCAGAATGAACACAAACACACTGGTGCACTGTGAGAATGGCCTACATCAAACAGAAAGTGACAGGTGTTGGTGAGGTTGTGTGTGTGTGTGTGGGGGGGGGGCAAGGAACTCTGCTCCATTGCTGGTGGGAATGTCAACTGATACAGCTCTTTTGGAATACTCTATGGACAGTCCTTAAATAAAAATTGAGTTTCCGTATGATCCAACCATACCACTCTTAGGTATTTATCCAAAAGACATGTAAAGCTAATTTGAAGGGACATACACACTCCTATGTATTATTCACAATAGCCAAAGAGTGGGAGTAGCTTAAATGCTCACTGGGTGAAGATGTTACTACCCTACAATCAAAAGAGATGATATTGTGTCCTTTGGAGCAAAATAGATGATACTGGAGATGATTATGCTTAATGAAACAAGAGGTAAGAGACAAATACTGGATGGTTTCAGTCATATGTGGAATCTAGAGAACTGAAACACATGAACTTGCAAAAAGAAAAGGAAACAGAAGTAAACAAACTGTCTATGACTTTGTGTGAGTACTACGGTGGTTACTGTTGGAAGGACTGGGGTGAGTGTGGTGTGGAACTAACTGTACATTATAATCTTACAATCATATAAACCACTATTAATCACAAATAAATAGATGGATTAGAAAAAAGAAAGCGACACTGGTGTGAGAACACAGAACAGGGGGCCTGGTGGTGGCACATTGGGTTAAGCCCACATAGCAAGGACCTGCACAAGGACTCTGGTTCGAGATCCTTGCTCCCCATGTCCAGAAGGGTCACTTCACAAGCAGTGAAGTGGGTCAGCAGTTGTCTCTCTGTCTCTCCTCTCTCTCTCTGTCTCCCTCATCTCCTCCCAAATTATCTGTTTTATCTAGTGAAAAATGGCTGCCAGGAGCAGTGGATATGAAGTGCTGGTACCAAGCCCCTGGAGGCAACAAACAAACAAATAACAACAACAACAACAACAAACACAGAACAGATCCACGCAATGGGCCTCTAGATGCCAGACTCAGCCACCAGGGAAAATTGTCCCACTCACTAAAGAAAAGGGACAGCCTTTTGGAAAAAGACAAAATTAGACTCACACTGCACACTCTGAAACGCCCATAGGTGCTAAGCTTCTCAGTGGGGGCAGTGTTGCCTACTAACACCAACAAGTAGATAGGCAGCTTCCTTGTCACCTGAGCAAAGGGACATTGTGCCCACAGGGATGCAAAACTCTAGACCTTCAGAAGAATGACCAACCACTTTCTCCATTAAGAACATCCCACCAAAATCCAAGCCAAGAGAGGAATGACAGAGCTGTATTTGCAGTCTGCAGGACCTCAAAGGTTCCACAATGTGGAGAAGAGACACCTCACTTTTATCTGGAGAAAAGCAGTCATCTGGACAGAGGGACATAAGGAAAGGGGAAGCCATAGAAATATTGCCCATGGCCTAGAGACACATGGAAATTTGTCACTATGACATCTATTTTATTTATGTATGTATGTACGTATTTACTTATTTATTTATTTACTGGAGAGAGAAATGTGTGGGGAATTGAGAGGGAAAAAGGAGGTAGAGATGGAGAGACAAAGAGAGACATATGCAGCACTGCTTCACTGCTTATGAGGCTTTCCCTTTGCAGGTGGGGACTGGGGGTTCAAACCCAGGTCCTTGAGCACTACAAGACATACACTCTACCAGGTGTGCCATAGCTTGGCCCATGCATGTCTCTTTCAGTGAAAATTGCCACACAGTTTCTGGGCCACGCCCACATGGGTGGCTGCCCCTCAGTGTGGTCTCTAGCTCCTCAGAGCTAGAGCTGCCCCTGGGGGTTTCTGGTGACATGAGTGAGGAAGAACCAGGCAGAACCATGACACTCAAGGCCTCAGGCTCAGGTCCTCCACCCTGCTTCCTTCTCCAGGGCCTCTGAGAGTTTGGGCTCACCTGCTGGTTTTGACTGTCTTCTGGATTTACACGCACAGGTGGTGGTGCACTGGGTTAAGTGCACATAGCATGAAGCACAAGAACCCACGCAAGAATCCTGGTTCAAGCCCCTGCCTGAGGTGTGTGTGTGGGGAGGGATGTCGCTTCACAAGTGGTAAAGCAGGTCTGCAGATGTTTATCTTTCTCTCCCTCTCTCTATCTCTTCCCCTCCGCTCTCAAATTCTCTGTTCTATCCAATAATAATAATAATAATAATATGGAAAAAATGGCCACCAGGAGCAGTGGATTCACCAAGTTGGCACCAAGTCCCAGCGATAAGCCTGAAGGCAAAACCAAAGCAAACAAACAAAAACTGAAAAGACTTTCATGCTTGAGGCTCCAAAGTTATAGGTTCAACCCCCCAGGACTACAATAAACCACAGTTGAGCAGTGCTCTGGTCTCTTTATCTCTGCATCTTTTGCTTTGTATATCTATAAAAAATAACAAGAGGAAACTCATAGAAACTAGGAAAATTTGAGACTCAGCAGCAGGACAGAAAATGGAATGTAACCTGTGCTGGCCTCTGAATGGTCCTTAGGAATTACTGGGTTTTTCTGATTCCAGACCAAGCTTTTCATCAAGAAAATTCACTCACAGATGTTCTGCCATCAGCCAATATATTCAGCCCCCGGGATATGGGAGGTGACGTGGTGGCCATTTGTTTTATTTGCTGTCTGGGTGGGAGCACTTTTCTTGTGCATTTAATATCCTAGAGGACAATTTTCCCCCAGCAACTCCTCAGTCTGAGATAGTGAATCCATTCCAGACCCACAGGGTCATTATTTTGTCTTCTGGTGGCTCAGGAAAGGAATGTGCATGTACACTTGTTTGTTCCTTTGCCATTAAGGGGGAAGTTAGGGAGACATCAGCCCGCCACTGCAGCTGTAATTACAGAACAATCCCTGCCTGATTGTGTTTGGATGGGCTTCCACCTCATCAGCAATCAGCCTGCAGCACCCCCCACCCCAAGTGGTGGGGCCTGGATCCAAAGGCCAGGCTTTGGTGTCTCTCCACTGGGAGGATGTACATGCTATCTCTCTAACAACATCTGTAGACATAAAAGCAAGGATGCCTTCCTCTTTTAGAATTTCTCATTGCGAGCTTGCTGTCTTGCTTGAAGAGCAAGTTCCAGCTAATGAGGCTCTAATCATGGATTAGACACCCCCCCCCCCCATGGCACAGTTCAGCCTATCTGTCTCCCTGTTGCTTGTGGGAGGAAGAAAGGTTCTGCAAAGTCGAGAGGTGGGGGAAAGGGGAGGGGGAGAGGGAGGGGAAGGCAGGGAAAAAAAGGAGTCACTTTTTGTCTTGGTAAATACCTCCCCCCTCAAAATTTCCCAACCCTGGAGATCATGTAGGGTATGAGTGAATTACAGACACTGGGGGAGTAGGGGAAGAAGGAGATGAGAGAGTGGGGAAGGACTTGAAGGCAGGAATAAGCAAGGCATCCCCCTGGAGATAGGGCATCAGAAGCTTCCAGAAAGTGGGGAGGGGGTTCAGGGTCACAGGGGTTCCAGAGGCTGTACACATGACAAGACTTGGGCCAGGTCTGCAGCAGCCCCCTGGTGAGACCCACAGAGCCAGGCCCAGGCTGCTGAGGAAGTGTCCCAGGTGTGACCAAGGGCCACATAGGGCGGCTGCCCACCTGTGCTCTGCATCAGGTCTCAAGGTGGGCAATTCCCAGCAGCTTTCAGAGTGTCCTTGTCTCCTTCCCACCTCACCTGGTACATCAGGGTCTCTCCCACTCCCCCTACCCATCACATTTTCTTTTTCTTATTATTATTTTATTATTTATTTTACTTATTCTGGATAGAGACAGAATTTGAGAAGGGAGGGGGATAGAGAGGGAAAGAGACAGAGAGACACCTGAAGACCTGCTTCACTGCTTGTGAAGCAACTCCCCTGCAGGTAGGGAGCTGGGGGCTCGAACCGGGATCCTTATGCTGCTTCTTACGCTTTGTGCCACCTGCGCTTAAACTGCTGGGCTACTGCCCGACTTCCCCCATCACATTTTCATCCAGGGGAACTGAGTACAGCCTAAGGAAATGCCATGCCATTATAGAAAGGGGTGCGACTTAGCCAGTGGTTCGCTTTACTTTGCCACTGGACCAGAAGGGGGTGGGAGCAGAATCAGAGAGCTTCTCCAAATATTTCCTAGTCTTGGCCAGGGTGTTCACTACAAGTGAGCTGGGCAGATACCTACCATCCCTGCCGGGCTTAGACTTCCTGTGGTGCAGACCTAGGGTGAACTCAATGGAGAGGGGACTCCATTAATTCTTCAGGGATCCTGCTTGTGAGGGGCAGGTGTCAGAAACACAGAAGGCAACACATCTAAGACGTGATTCGTCTTCCTCTTCCTAAAGGACCGCTTCAAACACTGGGCTAGAATGAAAGCTGTAGATGTGGCCATCTTTTTAAAGCCCTCTGAAAATGAACGGCAAAGAAAAAAAAAAACATCTCCTAACATTTTTATTGTTCCTTAGATAACTGGAGAGTACAAAGTTTCCCTCTCTCCGACTTAAAAAATCATCCTTTCCACACACAGGTGCCTTCAGGAACATTCCTTCCCCACTGGAAACCAACGTGTATCTTGATAAGCCCTTTACACTCGTGGTTACATCATCCAGATAATTGTAACAAGAAAAGAAGAATTCCTTGGATCACTATCAACACGGACTTGATTATCTCTCTATAAGGGTGAACACTGATTTTTTTTCTTTTGCGAAACAACAACAACAACAACAACAACAACAAAACCCCATCCACGTATGAACCATAACTACGGCACTGCATTCACAAAGTTCATTGCATAAACCGAACGGACGAAAGTTACCACCTCAAGGAATTAACAGATGCACGAGATACCTACAGGATACAAGAGTTCAAACACCAGGGAGGAGGTGGGTACAGCAGCTGTGCACGCCACACGCTCCCACCATTGCTGAGGGGGTGCTAGACACGGTCCACGGTCTACTCTGGGTTCTCAGCTTGGTTAATCTAAGACACAACACACAGCTGTGAGGTGGGGGTGGGGGGCGAGGTAAACTAGCCTATGGCGACCGAGTGACCCGGAACGGCCACGTCCACCGGTGCTGACCACCATCTAAGGAAGTGTCCATGCAGTCCTAACAGCGGCGAGAGTGGGCCAACAGTCAGTGCCTTAGTCTTAGGATGTGATTTGACCAGTAAGGGGGCCATGGCAGGGGGTGGGGTGAACCAGGAGCCCCAGAGTGCAGTTCCAGCTGCAAAGAATGAGGGAGGTGGGGGTCTTCTCTCCGGCTTCCACTGCAGAAAAGGAGTTGGGAGGGGGCGCTGTGACTGGGGAGGGGAGGGAAGAGGAGAGGGGTTCAAATGCCACACTGCTGATGATTCCTACTCATTTGTTTATTTAGTTTTCCAAATCAGGATCTCAAGCCTGGTGGTCCATAGTATTTTGGCAGCTGTTTTCACTGGAAATTTCCATGTGGGTGAGGACTTGGACCCTGGACTTCCGGGTGTGTGTGTGTGTGTGTTGAAGTGGGGGGGAGGGGCATGTGAGAGGAGGCAGCTACAACTCGTCAGACCGGATGACGTGGAAGAGCGTGACATTGTAGAGGATCTGGTGGCCGTTGTTCCAGGCGTAGAGCGCTCGGTCCTTGGGGTTGTAGTCCAACATGGAGATGTGGGAGTACTTGTTCTGGAAGGGGATGTCGATGTACTCGTAGGTGGAGGCGTTGGTCTGGTAGGCGTAGTGGACCTTGGTGCCACCCGAGTAGCCGTTGGTGACGTAGAGGGTCCCGCAGATGATGAAAGCCTCGCCGGCGCTGCGTTTGGGGTAGCTCGTGTTCCAGGTCTGCAGCACCTGCAGCGACACGGGGTCCAGTTTGCTGATGACAATGTTGCCGGCGTTCTGGTTGGTGGCGTACACGGCCCACAGCCCGTTCTCGTCCACCATGAGGTCGATGTCCGAGTGGCCGCCCCAGGCGTAGTGGTACATGTTGTTGTAGCCGGCATAGTCTAGGCTGCGCGTCTTCAGGATGGTTTCTGTCCTCAGGTCGAAGCGGATGACGATGTGGCTCTGGAACTTGTTGAAGTAAATGGAGCCGTTGTACACCACCTGGCCCGTGCCTGACCAGGGGTGTGGGAGGCGGTGTGATGTGAAGTTGTCCGTGGTCATGAAGTCCGCCATGGACTTGTACTCTCGGACAAAGCGGTTGTTGTGGTAACCGTCCATGTACCAGACCTGCCGGGAGAGCAGATCTGGTTAGGGGTTCCGTGGGGAAGTTGCGGGGTGGGGGGTGGATTGGGGATGTGGCCAGGGATGGGGTTGGCATGGGGGCAGGAGACACAGCTCCTTTTTTTGCTCGTTGTTTTATTTTGTTGTTGGGTTTCACCAACTGACCTTTTTAGAGAGATGGAGACAGAGAGACAGAGGAGAGGGAAAGATACCACTGAACCAAAGCTTCCTGCAGTGTGTTGTAGGGTGGGGGGAAGGCTTGATCCTGGGTCCCACACACCTTCACAGAGATTCAGAAAGGTGGGCACACACACTTGCAGCTCTGCCCTGGGCATGCAGTAGGCCAGGCCACATTCCTGGGCAGCAAGAAACTCCTCCAGCTCATGAAACGCCTTCAAGGACGTGGCCAGGGCTGGAGGCTTGGGGCATAGGCAGTTCTGGTCTGCAGTCTGGGTCCCACTTCAAGGTCACCCACACCCACGGGTGCCTCTGTGAGGCCAATTCCACTGGGTCATCACGGTCCAGAGTAAATCATCCCAAATGGTGCTCGGGAGGTTATTTATTTGGCACTGGTGGGGGGAGAGTGCTGCGAATGTGTGTGGTCTCATCACAAAATTGGGGGGACAGTGCCTCTCTAAGGAGAATGTGAGGTCCCAGGAAGACTCCAAGGGTCCATAGCAACCAAGACAATAACCCAGGAGTGGTCAAGTATAAGGATGAGGGGTGGGTGGGGGAATTTTCTAGTCGTTGACTAATTTCCTTCTCATCTCTCTCTTTTTCTCCTCTTTCCCTTCCTCCCCCCTTCCCCTTCCCTTCACTTCCCTTCTCCTTCTTTCCTTCCTTCCTTCCTTCCTTCCTTCCTTCCTTCCCTTCTCCTTCCTTCCTTCCTTCCTTCCTTCCCTTCTCCTTCCTTCCTTCCTTCTTTCCTTCCTTCCTTCCTTCCTTCCTTCCTTCCTTCCTTCTTTCTTTCCTATTGCCACCAGGGTTATCAATGGAACTTGGTGCTGGCACTATAAACCCACCACTCCTGGTGGCCATTTTTTTTTTTTTGGGTTGTTGTTTCTATTTTGTTAAATAGGACAGAGAGAAATTGAGAGGGAGGGGAGATAGAGAGGGAGAGAGAAAGAGAGACACCTGCAGACCTGCTTCAACACTTGTGAAGCTTCCCCCACCATAGGTGGGGAACAGATGCTCAAACCTGGGTCCTTGCGCACGGTAACCTGTACTTTCAACTGGGTGCACCACTGCCTGGCCCCACCAGTCTTCTCTTAAATGCCAGGTCACTGGCAAATGGTCTCAACTTTAAACAGAAAGTCTTGAGTCATTTTCCACCAATGTGGAACAAATGAGAATGCCAGGCGCTCAGTCAGAGGAAGATGTGGGGCCTGCATGCGGCTCCTGGTGCAGCTGCCCTGTGATGATGAGACAGCTGTCTCCCCCACCCGTGCTCGAGCCACCCGGGAGATTAAGGATGCTGAGCCTTCCTCGCCGGCATCACACACACATCCAAAATTAAAAATTTTCATAACCTTGTTCCTGAGACATCATTCAGATTCTTAGAGGCAGATGTGCCTTTTGTTTTTAATAAGGGGTGTGTGTATATGTGTGTGTGTGTGTGTTTTCTTTCTCCAACTGAGTCTCATGCAAGCCTTTTCATGTCCCTGGCCTCTGCAGATCAACCCTCGAACACTTGGATCACAGCTAGGATAGGTCAGGAGGGCTGTGGGGGACTCAGGGGACCCTAGCAGGCTGCTAAATACTATGGATTTTTTCCCCCTTATTGTTATGCCTTCACTGCTTCAGTCTGACCTTTTAGACAGGGAGAGACAGAGACAGAAAGAAAAGTAAGGAAATTACAGCACTGAAGCTTCTTCCAGTGTGGTGGGGGCTGGGCTCGAACCTGGGTTGTGTGCATGGCAAAGTAGATACCACGATGCAGGTGAGCTGTCTTGTAGGCCCTCACTGTGTATTTATTTATTTAATTTTATTTTTCTTCTCACTGTGTATTTATAAGCCATATGTCCCTTCTTGGACACAGGGCCCTGCACCCAGTGCTACTTTAGAGCTTGTCAGCTTCCAGGTTGTCAAACTCCCCTCCCTGCCTCCCCACCCCCGCCCAGGGCTGAGTCACCAGCAAGAAGTCTCTGGAAGAAGAGAAGCACACAGTAATGACATCAGTGTCCCTAAGGTCCTTGAGGTAAGAGGCCCTGATAAGACTCCATCTTGTACCATGGGCTCTGCACTTGCTCTCTCTGTTCTAAGCTAGAGTGGCTGTTTTCTGAGGCTAAGCACAAAGCCACTCCCTCCATATGCCTCCCCAAGCACCGGGAGCTGAATCTGAGCCCAGAGACAGGGAAACAGGCTGCCACCTGGTATTCCTGGGAACATCCAGAACAGTGACTCTAGGCCACTTGGGGGGGGGGGGGGTAGCAAAGCTTCTAGGGCAGCTGGACAGGTGTCTGAGCTCCAGCAGGACACCCTTCCCTTCCTCTGGGCTTAACTGCTCTCTCAATCCTGGCCCCACAACTCTCAGTCAATTGCTTTAAACGGTGACCTAGGCCCCCAAATGTTAAAATCTCTGCTCAGGGAATGTCCCAGTCTAGAAGAAAACACTAGCTCTAGCCACATGCCCAGTGTATGGCCAGCTGATATTCTCTCTCCCTCCCTCCCTCCCTCCCTCACTTGTAAATACCATGCTCTGGGCAGATGAGGCCAATAGGCTCATCCAAAAGACAGGATTCCTACATCTTGACAGCAGTCAGGTCCCCCATGGGGGAGTTTATTGGGAACGTGGGATTGTCTTAACTGTCTCTATTACTTGCATCTGCTATTCAGTGAGGAGGTGAGTGCGGTTCAAGGCAGGGCTCCTGGCAGCTCTCTAGCACAGAATCTGGTGGCACTGCCTTAGGAAACAAGGCAAGGGAGGGGTCTGTGAAGCCCAAGGGACTTTGCTCAGTAGCAGTCAGTCTGTCCTCCTCAGGTTATCCAGCACCTGCCCCAAGTCCTGAATTAACTGCTAATGGTCAGGCTGCTGGGCAAGAGGCTAAAAGAGCCACTAGCTATTGGGATGCAGAGGAATGGGGGCGCTAGAGAGCTCCCTGTAAGTTGGCCATGCTCAGGGGTCCCAAGATTATTCTGCATACCCAGCAGAGCAGATGCTGACTGACCACTGAGTACAGCTCACCATCTACCACATTCAGACAATCTACCTGCCAGAAGATGAAGTCTCTGTAATGCTAACGATGTCTGGAGGGCTTTGACACTTTTCAGAAGACAGGGACATCTTTTTAACCAGCAGGCCAAGTTCACTGCTGTGGGGGAGATGCCAGCCCACTGCTCATGATAATCATGAACTTCCTGGGGGGAATTGGGGGCC
The DNA here is from genome assembly GCF_950295315.1 of Erinaceus europaeus. Classification (NCBI taxonomy): domain Eukaryota; kingdom Metazoa; phylum Chordata; class Mammalia; order Eulipotyphla; family Erinaceidae; genus Erinaceus; species Erinaceus europaeus. The sequence continues at coordinate 25,767,196 of NC_080171.1, forward strand.
CTCCATGGTGACTGAAAATCCCTGGCCAGGGGACACTCTGGAGAGAAGCAGGTGGGTAAAGCAAGAGCTCGGTGGTCCTTGAGCTGGGAGGGTGATGTGTCTCAGAACCGAGACCCTGGAGTGTATGAGGCCTCCTCTGGGGGGGCGGGGTATGAGAGCCTAGCACCAGGGGAGGCCTGGGGATGGGGTCCGGTGTCATCAGCCACATGTGAGATGGTTAGCAGTATTTTTAGGCATGACAGTGCCTGGCACCTGACACACAGTTGGTGCTTAATAAATGAGCCCAAGAAGGGCAATGCAAAGGTATTTGGAGTCAACATTGCTCTCTGTGCAAAGGAACCCAAGATGGTGCTAGCTCCTCTGGACCCCCAGATGGGCTCTACTCCAGGTCCAGGCAGCTCTCCTGGCCCCTGAGATCTCTGGCCACACCCCTCTTTCCACAGGCTCCAGGGCAGCCTAAGCTGAAGCCCACATTGATCTTTTGGTTTTGTTTTGTATTTTCCTTCTGGAAGAGTTATTGGTCTCCTGCGTGTGCCTTCAGATGGGAAGGGAGAATGGAAAGCATCAAAAAAAACCAAACAAATGGTCCTTCCAGATCAATGGCAGCACCTGGGAGGAGTCACTTGCAGGCTGGGAGCCTGGCCTGTGGAGACCGACAAGTGCCTGAAGCCTCAGAGCAAACTGCCCCCCCCCCCAGTGCCCGCCAGTCTGTTCCCCCTTCCCCCTCTTCCCTTCCTGGGGAAGGCTCCTCCTCCCACCCTCCCCGTTGCTCTGCATGCTCTGTCCATCACTGGGGCTTCATTTTCCTGGAGGGTGATCAAGGCATCAAGCAGAAAATAGATGTCTAATTATCAAAAGCATCCATCACTTCCTTGACAGCTCTGCCGACACTCCAAAAGGCAACAGCTGGGCCCTCTAGGAACCCTGAGACTAGAGATCTGGGGAGCAGATCACGGGCTGTGGGTCTAGAGCAGAGCTGCCACTCAGATGCTGGGCAAATCCTCCAGATCTCTTGGGTCCCTAACCCACCACACAAGTCTGCTGCTTGGGTCTGAGGGTATGCTCTGGGGTGGCAAGCTTGTAGGTGGGAGCAGGGAGAGGACCACTGCGGGCCACAGGGAGGCTCAGTGTGGACACTGGCTAATAAAGCATGGCCTAGCCCCACACATGGCCTAGCCCCACACATGGCCTAGCCCCACACATGGCCTGGCCCCACACATGGCCTAGCCCCACACATGGCCTGGCCCCACACATGGCCTGGCCCCACACATGGCCTAGCCCCACACATGGCCTGGCCCCACACATGGCCTAGCCCCACACATGGCCTGGCCCCACACATGGCCTAGCCCCACACATGTACCTGCTATCTGGCTACCATCACTGTCTTGTTTCCTTTCTGAGCTATTATTACTATTGTTGTTGTCACTTGTCACCAGCACTTAGGGCACATTCCTACCCAGTCAAGAAGGGCAGGCTTTCTAGGTAGGATAATGGTGGCGGTGGGTGGGGGAGAGGTGACATGAAGTGGTGGGGGACAATTTACTGCAAGGAGACTTTGCCAATTTCAGTTAACTATGATTCAGAAATAAAGCAGGGACAACTTCCTTTCCCAAAGGACTCCATCAGGTTCCAGGCTGCAACCAGTCCCTGTAGGACTCTGCCAGCAGACTCTGGGGGAGAGTCTAGAGATGATGTCCTCCTGTTCCAGGAGCAAGACAGGCCCCTCCTCCCACCTGGATGGTGAGACAGAGGTAGATGCTTTTGCAAAGCTCCACAGCCCTGGTCCCACACCTCCTCCCAGGAGGTGTGCCACCTACCGAGACTCCTGTTGTCTCTGGAGGGAGGAAGTACAGCGACCAGAAATCCCAGGCGAGGGAATGGTGCATCGTTTCCACCAAGACTCCACCATTCCCACCAGACAAGGCTCAGAGGACCTCTGGTTTCTAAGCACCTTTCTCAATGTGGCGAAGGTGGACTTGAGGCTATTTTAAATCTTTCTTTTTAAAGATAGATGGATACATAGGTGATAGGTAGATAGGTAGGTAGGTAGATAGGTAGACAGGTAGATAGATAGATAGGCAGGTAGATAGATAGATAGATAGACAGACAGACAGACAGACAGACAGACAGACAGGGGCCATAGCACTGAAGCTTCATTCAATGTAGTGAGCCGGGCCTGAACCTGGGTTGCGTGCATAACAAAGCAGAGCACTATCCAAGTGAACTATTTTGTTGGCACTATAATTTTTTTTTAAGTGTGTATTTTCTCAATGTCCTGTCAGTCCCCAAAGGGAGAAAGATAGGCTGCTAAGAAGTGCTGTCAGATGCAAGTGAGGAGCCTGCCTGGGACGGGGTGGGGCTTTAGATGATGTTGCCATTGAGGTCGGGGTTGGCAGGCAACTCCCACTCTCCATGTTCCATCCCTTCCCTCCCCAACTCACAAGGGCCTGAGACCAGCACAGCCCAGTCCCACCCCCACCCAGGTCTAAGATAACTGTAGTGCTTGTTTCTCTCATTTTCTGAGTTTTTACCCTGGGGGACAAGTCTTAAAAAAAAGAACACAGCCTCTTCTCTAAATCAAAAAGGAACATGAGTTCTCATCAGCCATGAAAGGAATGGCAAATGAAATACAAATGAGATGTCATTAAAACAAGAAACAGCTCGCAGAGCTTCCTCCTAGAGCTGGGCAGAGTGAAGAGTCCAGGAAGGTCTTAGTGGGAGATGGGCACCTGTCTGCTCATAGGACAGAGCTAGGCTGGGTGGGGCATCCAGGGACCAACCTGTTCCTTCTGGCCACTGCCATCCTCCTGTCCTGACTGCCCCTATGGCCCGAGACTCTGGGTTTGCAGACACACCCCCATAAGGAACCTGGGTCTCCCTCCTGAAGTTTGTCTGGAAACCCCTTCCCTGGGGACTCTGCCCATGGCCTCTGCAGTGGTTTGTAGAGCAGGCTGCCACCTTGGCACTGGCGTTGAGGATGGAGACAGGGCCCATGCTCAGCACCCCGAAGTCGGGGGTTGGGGGGAGGCACTTACCCTGTTATCACCTTCTGGGGCCAGAGGGTCCGTCATCCAGGATCCAAACCTTGAGCCAGAGGTCTTGATGGTCACAGGGTCGCTGATGCCCGTCAACTTGCCACAGGCTGGAAGAGAGCAGGGAGAGTAAAAGTGCAGTGAGTAGTTCAGCCGGCCTCTACTGTCCTATGTGGGGGGTGGAGTAGGCTCTGCACCCCAGCTTGTGCCAGGCAGGCAATGGGCACAGTGCTGGGTGTGGCATGAGGTCTGCTTTGTGCCTGGAGCAAACAGGCCCCTGGGGGTGGTCAGTGCTCTTCCATTCTATACCCTGCTGGGAGGCCAGTTAGTTGCCACCAAGGGTGACATTGCCTCTTCTGGCTTTGGCCATGCCTAGAATCACTCCCAGGTTAGAGGGTATTGGGATGGAGGGGGCGGTGAGTGTGATTGGGCGCCATGTGTATGAACTCACACAACACACACACATAGGCATGTCTGAAGCCTGGAGTCTCCAGCAGGGGCTCTAAGCCTCCCCTGACATCAGCCAGTGTGCACAGCCTCACCCATCTTCTAGAATAAATCCCAGCCAGTTCCCTAAGGATTAATGTTCCTGGACCACCAGAGTTCTTTTGGATGAGGGTGTGGGGGGTCTCCCTAGTGGGAACAGCCATCAAGGCCTCTGAGCATGAACCCTCAGCCTGCAAGTCACTTCCAGGTCTGCAGGGCACCTTTGGAACACCACAAGGACACCTAAGCTCAGGCTCAGGTGCTTCCAGGAGATGGCCAGTGACTTCACTGGGATGTGGCTGATCCAAGATAATCCTGCAGAGCAGAGAGCAGATGTGGGAAGCTGGGACAGCCTACTCTCACCCTCTACTGGCTTTGGGTCATTTTCTGTCCCTTGGGAGCTCAGATCAGGACAGTCTACCACCAGCAGCATTCTTCTATAAGAAAGGCCTGGCGTCACCTGGCCAGAGCCAGCCAGGTGTTCTTACTACACTGCTTTGGCAAGAGCTCGGGATCTGGGCAAGGCGGGTAGGACTTTGAATAGGGGTTAGAATTGAGGCTGGGTGGGCTGTGCACTCAGCTCCTAGCTGCTCTACTCCCAGGACTGCCTCTGGGTCAGATTCTGAGAGGGACGCCCCTGCTATTTTAACTCCCTGTTCCTTCTCCATATTTACTCCTTCTGCCTTTTCTGTTTCATCCTAGCCTGAGGCTTCCCAACAGCAGCCACAGCAACCTGAGAAGTGATAATCAAGAGAGTCTGCCTCATCCCTGAACCCCTTTCCTGCCCCCCATGGGAGGACAGAGGCAGGGGACAGGGGACCCTGAGGTTCACAGAAGGTTGCAGGCTCTGCTGAGGCTACCAGTCAGAAAATGGCAGGCGGGTTCTAGAAATCTCAGGAGAAAGACTCCGTTTCCCAACAGCTTCATGGGGGCAGGGGGAGGAGTCAGGGTGGGGTTCCATCAGGGCAGCAACCAGAAGAGTAAAGACAGCTGAGGCTATGTCCTCAGAGCTCTAAGGCCCTGGGCCACCCCAGTGAGACAGCAACCCCTTCTGAAGTGAGGGGTATCTAGGAGCCAGGGAACAGGGCTGTCTCTCACCATCCACAGCTGTAGGGGCTGTACCCAGCCCCTTCCAGCTGCCCCAGAGGCCAGTGCTGCTAAAATGCCTTGTGCCATAGGGGAGCAAGGAGGAGCAGACAGCCCCTGGGAGGAACGGGCCTCAAAGCATACCACCCCGAGGACAGAACAGCCTAGGCAACATTGGTGGAAAGCACACTAGTTTTCCACTGGAGGCATATGTGAAGGGCACACCAGATCACACTTGGCCTTAAGACATGGACTCATATGAGTCTGTTTCCAGAGACTGGGCAGCCAGGACTCTCCAGGGATGAGCTTTTTGAAGGGAACCAGATCCTGTCCTCCACATCACATGCAGAAGGTGAGGACAGTGGCCAACACCTGACTCAGCCCAGAAGCCTAGCATGATCCCCCGTCTGCCCCCACCTAGCTCTAGCTGTTCCCTCACCCAGAGGCCTCTGCCTTCCACCTGCGTGACCCCAACTTGTGCCTCCTCTGCAGACCTCCTCTCCTGCTGTCCCCCACCCTGTCCTCACTGATGGCTACTGGAAGCCACTTTCAGGGGCTCACAGACAAACAAGAAGCTGTGAGACTCACTCAGCTTGGGAGGTGTGCTGTCCACGAAAAGGTGAATGATGGTGGTGCATCCAGATAAGTTCACACATTACAGTGCTCGATGACCCAGGATCAAGACCCTATCCCCAGCTGCAGCGGGGAAGCTTCACAAGTGGTGAGGCAGGTCTGCAGGTGTCTCTCTTCCTCCTTCTCTATCTCTCCCCTTCCCTCTCAATTTCTCTCTGTCTCTATCCAAAACAAATAATATATTAAAGAGAAAGAAAAGAATGAATGGATAAAGAAATGGCTCAACACTCAGGTACTTAGTACTACAAGGTAGGTAGTGCTACTTAGTATTCTGTCTACTGCCTCACTGTGTGTGCAGAGAAGGTAAGGCAGGTGTACCTCACAGTGTCTACAGGCACAGTCACACCCACCTCACAGGAACTGTGGGAATTAAGGCAGTTATCCAGTGGAGAGCTTCTAGAACATTCTGGCTAGTGCTCAGGGGGAGTCCCTCAGCCAAATATGCATTCTGTCCATCCTAGGACCTGTGGCCCTTTGGGGAACAGGCTGCAAGCCCACAGGGGTGAGTTCTCTCACCTTCCATCCCCAGAGGAGACTTAGCAGGCTGGAGTGGCAGGGGAGGCTTTGCCGGCCCCAGACCTGCTCTTCCAACTCTGGGCTGTGGACGCACTCTGGAGCCCACTAGGGCTGCACTGTCCGGCTGGTGTGAGTCGGGGAGTTATTTTTGGTTCTCCATCCAGACGGGTGTTGCCAAGACCTCAGCAACTGACAAGATCTAAAAAAGCCCCACAGCTGAGTCTTGGCACATTCAGTTCAGGGAAGTGTCCCTCTCTTGTCACGAGTGCTCGCGATGTATGCTGGGCAGGGAGGGGGCTGAGGAGGGGAGCAGAGAGTGGGGGAGGAGGGCCTCTCCAAGGAGGGAGGGCAGCATCCCCACTGGGAGGGCTGGAAGGCTTGGAGAACCCAGGACAGGTCTCGCTTGCTCATTTGCCTGGGAGGGAGAAAACGTGCCGTGAGGAGCTAGGCACTGAGACCCAGCAGGGAGCCATCTGCCTCACGCTATTCCTAGAAGGACGGCACTTCTGCACAGCAGTCAGCGACAGGGGGTGGGGGACGCTCTTCCACAGGCCCAGGGGTCATGTCTGCCAAAAGAACAAACCCAGAGAGCAGAATGAGGGCTGTGTGCCCTCGTGGCTGGCAGACTGGGTCCCTAGTACTGTCTTCCAGCGTCCAGGCCTCTAAATGTTTATGCCTTAAAAACTGGGAGGATGCAAGGCGTAAGGATCCCGGTTTGAGCCTCCGGCTCCCCACCTGCAGGGGAGTCAATTCACAGGCAGTGAAGCAGGTCTGCAGGTGTCTGTCTTTCTCTCCCCCTCTCTGTCTTTCCCTCCTCTCTCCATTTCTCTCTGTCCTATCCAACAACAATGACATCAATAACAACAGCAACAATAAAAAACAAGGGCAACAAAAGGGAAAATAAATAAATATAATAAAAAAATAAAAAAACTGGAAGGGGGCTAGGTAGTGCCGTATTAAGTGCATTATACATGTTATAATGTACCAGGACCTGGGTTCAAGCTCCCGGTCCCCAACTGCAGGGTGGGAAGCTCACTAATAGTAAAGCAATGCTACAGGTGTAGCTATATCTCTCTCTCCTCTCTTGATTTCTCTGTCTCTATTCAGTATTTAAATAAATAATAAAACTTTAAAAATATTTTTAAAAAAACCTGGGAAGAGTTTGTAAAGCTAGGAGCTTGGACAAAGCCACATCCTTGCAGATAAAATGCGCTGAAGTTTGAGCAGCCTCCCCACAGGCCACAGGCTCTCACCTGAGAACAGAGAGGTGGACCAGCCAGGAGACTCCCTGCCACATACATTCATGCCCTCTGGAAGGGGCCCAGGAGGGAGAGCCTGACTGCCAGGTCAATGTGTATGAGCTGCATTTGGAATCTGGATTCCCCCACCTGGTTGTTCCAGTGGCTTCTCTGGCAGATACAGGCATGTAAACTTCGAGCTCAGTCCTTTACAGAAGGCAACATGTCTATTTTATCCACTTGCCTGGGCAGAACCAGTCTCTCTATCTCAGGGATCCCTGTGAGGAAGGCTTTAGCATTGAGAGGACCTGATAACTGAGGAAGGAGCCCTAGAGGTGGGTCCTCAGAGAGGTAGGGATGCATTGGATCGACCTTCCCGTGGTGCATCCCGTGAGTACCCATTCATTGGGGAAACTGACGATCCTTCCTAGCCGACTGAATCCACATGGATCCCAGTCACTTTCAAAGCCATTAACTGGCTACGGAAGAAGGGCAAACGCTAGAAGAAGAAGAAGAGAGGTAGCCAACAGGCACGTGGTCCTCCCAGGACAAGATGGCAGGGCCCAGTGACACTTGGCATTGCATCTCAGGTCTCTGCCTTCAGCTGGCCAGCCACTGGGGCATCTAACTATCTAGGCTCTCTCTTCCTGGAGCACAGTGACATCCACACCCAGGATCTGAGGACAGGGTGAGGGGTGGTCCTGCTTCTCCCCTTCCAGGGAACAAGAGGAGTCCCAGGGTAGCAATGGGAGTTGGCTGGAGATGCCCAGCTTGAGCTTCAGCCAGAAGGAAGTTTCAGGTTCAGCTTCTGGCTGGGCCTAAGGAAAATACATACAATCCCATGGAGGAAGGACTCCTTCCAAATGGAAACGGGAAGCAAGTACAGCCTATGGTCTTTTCTTTGATCCTTTCCTGCACAGGGTAGGCTCAAGGGCCAGGGACCATCAGTCACATTGACCTGAAGAGGGAGGTAACTAGGAAAGACTCAACTAAGAGGCTCTTGGGGACCCTTCACTGAGATATAAATGAAGTAACTGGGATGCTGTTCACTCGAACAAGGCACCAACGAGTGAGACTCACCCTAGGAACCAAGGGGAAGGGGAGGTAGGAAGGAGAGAAAAGGATCAGCAACAACGACCACAGCTTGCAGAATCCCCTCACCCACAATGGCTGTGGATGCAGGTGGATGGTCTGAATTCCTGTCACCCACAACCTCCAAGCAAGGGATACTAAGACAGCATGGAGATGATGCCTAAGCCTCATTTAAGTTAAACTGAAGACCAAATCTAGCAGCCACAGGACACTAATTTGGCCTTTGAGTTCCTGAACTTGGGGCATGATAAACTAGGAGAAGTGGCAACTATTATTTATCTCTCTTAAAAACCTATCTACCAGTCTATTATTAGCAATTCTTCTTTCATGTCTATCTGCCTACCTCTGTCTCCCTTCTTACTATCCATCTACCCACCTATCTTACACTACAGACTCTGCTGACTCAGTGAGGCACCGGTGACACAGGGACTCCTATAGCTCCGTTCTGCAGACGAAGAGGTAGTTAACACTGGAAATAAGAACTCCCAGGAGAGTTACACTGCTAGCAAGAGGCACTTCCTGCTTTTGACATGCCTCCCTCACGTGAGGTTCTCAGGGTTTGCAAAGCCGAGTCATCAGGGGGGTGTGGTTAAATGCAGATCACTGGGCTTCACTGCAGACCGGGGTGCACTGGGTCTATCTATCTGTTGTGGATTCGATGCAGATGGGATACCCCCAGCCCATACTCTTGTTTCATGCATCATCTCTGGGTGGCCTGCTGAGTCTCTCTTTACTCCCAAATCAAACTTTTAAGTGGCCCCAGGTTAGCCAGGGGATAGCTCCCAAATTTCAAGCCATAAGAATAAATTCACTTGGCTTCTAAGAAGAGACTGAAAACAAATGAGACATTTGCTCATCTGAAGGGAAATGGGATGGCGCCGAGCTTGGAAAGGCCCTTGACACTACAACACTTGGCATTTTTGCTCAGAATTTCTTTCCACTTTGCAACCTGGACCCTTCACTTGTGTCTTGGTTTGTCCCATGTGGTGTGTATCCTGGGAAGGGAATGACTGCTCGTGGGGAAATAAATGACAGATAACACCCCTCCCCTGGCTGCTTTAGAATTTGAGACAGCCTGGAAGTGGGGGTGTTTGCAGGGTCTCAAGGGTGGTAAGCTTTGGGGCATCATGGGCAGAACCCTCAAAGCTGTACAATCCAAATCTCCCTAGAGTCCCAGGATGATTAACACAGCCCTGTCATCACTAATGTCTCCAACATTCATGCTGCTTTTTGGAAGATGAGGCAAATGGGAAGAGATGGTAGACTAGCTAGTCCAACTATCTGGGTCTGGCCACACTCACCCAGTCCTAACACATCAGGACAGATCCCTGAAGGCACATCTCTGAAAATCACTGTAGACAATCTGTCAGACTACAGTGGAGCATACGTACCAAAATGGATTCATTCTTAAACTCCCCACATAGGTCATTGTTTTCTCAGCAGGGACTGGGGAACTTAAAAGTTCATACCTTACTAGTACGCTTAGAGCTGTGTTATTAAAAATGACCTAGATGGGAACGTGTTTAAAGAAAAAGACTGGCTGACTCTGTTTCTTTGCCTTCTGAAGAGTCTCCCTTCCACTTGATGAATAGCACCAAGAATGGTTTTAAAACTATTTGCTCTCCTGGATGTTTGTTTGTTTGTTTGTTTATAATAAGTCATTTGGAATGTGTGTATGTTGGGGTGGGGTAGGGGGTGAGGAGTGGAACTAAGTTATAATATCAGATTAAAAAAAAAAACTAAAGAAACTTCTTTATAAAGGAAATTTACCCCAACATAACTCTAAAAGGTCTATGTTGTGAAAATGAGTAACATTTGTGTAAAAAAAAAAACACAACAAAAAAAACATAACTAGCCAGGGTTGGGGAAACAGAATAATGGTTGAATGCAGAAAAGACTTCTCAGGCCTGTCATGCTTGAGGTTAAAAAGATCCAGGTTCTATCCCTAACACCACTATAAGCTAGAGTTGAGCCTTGGTCTGGAAAAATACAAAAACCTAGTATGATTTAGAGAGATATCTCACTGGGTAGAGTGTATGCCTTGTCATGCACATATGCATGTGGCCCAGATTTGAACACCAGTGTCACATGGGAGGTGCTTTGGTGGCTGGGAAGCAGTGGTTCTCTCTTTTTTTAAAGTGTTTTCTTCTTTTTTTTTTTTTAATTATCTTTATTTATTGGATATAGACAGCCAAAAATGGAGAGGGAAGGGGGTGATAGAGAGAGAGAGAGAGACAGAGATACCAGCAACACTGCTTCACTACTCACAAAGCTTTCCACTTGCAGGTGGGAACCAAGGGCTCAAACCCGTGTCCTTGCACATTGCAACATGTGCACTCAACCAGGCGTGTCACCACCTGCCATCCCTCTCTTTACCAGTCTCTCTCGCTCTCTGTCTCTTTGTCTACATGAATGAAAAAGCAGCCAGGAAAAGTGAAACTATGCCCTGGCCTCACACTGAAAAATAGCTTGTAAAGAGGACTAGTTAATATCTACTAAGAAAGCCTAAAAATAGATTTGGGATTTAAAATATGTTTCTTAGAATTGAACTCAGATATTAACCTGGGAGGATTAAAGTGATCAACAGGAAAGTTGACAAGGCATGTGGGTATTCCATCAGGAACAGAGACTTCAAAGGGGTGCAACACCCATACTGGGTGCCTTCTTAGAGAATATCCACGGAAGCCTGGAATTTGGCAGCCTCCAGCTTCCACTGTTCCACCCTGTCAGGAGGGATTCCCATACTCGCTGTGAATGGCAAATCTACTTTGATGTGATTGAATTTCTTTTCTTTCTTTCTTTTTTTTTTAAATTCAAACAACACGATTCAATCTCTCGAAGACTTTCCTCAGCTCTTGTTCTCAATGTGGAGGGGAATCTGAAATGGATGTTTCTGGCTCTGTTAAATCTGTGTCTTGAAAATTCACCCCAGCACACACGTATGTGTGTACACACACACACACACACACACACACACTCTTTAAATGGTGCGTAACATCTGTTATCAGTTATCAGATCTGATACCAGATGACATCTATGTATTTTCAGATGTGAATCTTAGTGAGATCTGTAAGCTGGCCTTAGCACAGGAATGGACAAGCCCTAAGGTGGACCTGCTGTCTCTCTTCTCTCTCAAGTAGCTCTACCTAGGAACTCTTAATGCAGCCTTGCTTCTTAAAGCCGGGTGGGCGCTGTCCACTTCAGCACCACTCCCTAAGCCTGTGTGTGATTGGAGGTGGGCTGTGCAGCACCACGCCCCTGCAGGGTTCTGGGCCTACCTAGTTTTTGCATGCATGCACGGAGCCTTTCTTCAAGATTGGACACTCTGCTCTGAAGTTCATCGTAGTCATAGGCGCCAATTTCCTCTTGCAGCTCGTTAAGCACTGACGTCAGATTCTGGGCCTCCTCTTTAAACTGCAATACCAATTTGGCATCGGCCTTGTACTCTTCCAACACAGGTATCAAAGGCCTAAGTTCATCCATTTTCGCTTTTATTGCCTGCAAGGTTAAAATAAGCTGGGTTCAGAGCTATGCGTGCAAAAACTTGTCACACCCTGTCTTGGCCTGGCTGCTCTCTAGGTGAGAGGAAAATGTGCATATTTATTCTCGATTTCCTTATTTATTTATTCTGGCCCAAATGAGTTAGGAGAACATATTAAACAGTCTTCAGAACACCAACATATTTGGGAAAGGTCTTTATTGTCAGTTTTGAATGCAACATCTTAAGGTTACATGCTTTAAATCACATACACAAAGTTTTTTTTTTTTTCTTTTTCAAAAAACGCATTGACAAGGGTTCAAACTATTCATGAAATGCTTCTACAGTCGCATGCAAAAGAGAATCCTGGTTGTATTCAAGGCTCCTTAGTATTATGGTGCTAAGGACTGGAAAATAATAGTAAAAATGCATGGTGCAAAAAGCTGTCTGGCCCTCTTTCATGGTTACATGGGAGTGGACTGCTTCTCCAGTCACTGCGGCATTGAAAAAACTCTTTAAAGTTAGCCCTGCAAGCAAGAAAATGAGAACTGTTGAAGAACTAGCTCACTACCCTGACTTACCTTTAGCCAACCATAGACAAATCATCTCCAAATTACTTTAAAAAAATCACACTTCAATGCACACGCCTTTCACAGTTATTTAGATTCCTTCACAACAATTCCTGTTGAAATCATTTTTTTTTTTAATTTCTTTTTAATGCAAGTAAAGCATGGTAAAAGGCAAGGGACTGCTTTCCTTCTTTCCCCTAGAGCCATAATGCCCCACATCTGGGAACTGGGCGAGACATCTGAGTGAACAGTGCTTACAGAGATGAGCTAGTCCTTGGCGGCTGCAGACACCCTTTAGAGCAATCTGAGTCTACCCCAGAGCAAGGAGCTTTGGCTCTTCAAGGAGACACGCAAACTTTTTCTGGCCAGGCAGCTCACAATCTCTTTCCGAGATAATTAATGTAAGGAGCAAGGACACGTCCAATTACCCCCAAGGAGGGATGGGCTCTTTCCTCTGGTGACAGGACCAGGCCAGCTATTATTTTATTTATAGTACAGATTTAGAACTTCATTAGCTAGCCATTGCATCTATATAATGCACCGCCTTTTAAAAGCGAATTAGTTCTTGCTTCATGCAGGGAGCACATCAAAGAAAAACATTAGCATAAAAAGAACAGGAAGACAGAGCATCAGCGATTTCTAGCCAGGCGAGGCCTTGTAATGTGACCTGCTCATTTACATCTGGGCTGGATTTCTAATTAACATGCATGTAGCCCTTAATTAAGGTGCATATAATTTTTCAGTTCAGTCATTCTTAAGCTGAGTAAACTATAGGTGTATATATGTATATACATATATATATGCATATATGTGTGTATATATTTATACATATCTGTACATATGTATATATCCTTTCAGATCAAACTAGGGCTTTAAGACCCTGAGTTAGCGAGATGAAAGGAACACTTACCACAGAGTAGGCAAGATGTTGGTGTCTCTCCCCTGCAAATCTAGAGTATGTATGACCTGTCATAGCTAAATTAGGTCAGATGTGGAAAAATTGCCCGAAGTGATCCCTGCTCACAAATGGCTCTAATCAATGAAGCTAATCCTTGGCTAATGTGATTTACCTGCAGCAGCTGTGAAATGACAAGGACCAATGATGTCCCTTCTCAGTTAATAGGCAACTTGGCTCCAGAAGCTTGGGACCTGGGTCCTCTGGTTTCAGAGGCTAATCTGCTCTGATTGTTACTATTCAAGCCCACCCCCACCCCAAGGTGTCTTTTGTGGAACCAGGGCAGGGTCAGGGTGTCTCAGGGCTCCCATGAATAACAGCCATTTATTTGTAAGGCAAGAGATCCTTGCTACTCCCCCTCCCCTCACTCCCACCCAGACCAGCCAAGGAAAACAAGGCAATCTTACAGGGGCGGAGGGTAGGGTGGGGGAGAAGAGCAGCTACATACCTTGAACTGCCTGGCCAGGTGTTGTTTATGACTCTCCTCCACCTGTTTGAACTTGGATTCCAGACCTTTCATCTGGTTCTCCATCTTCTCCACATACTGCAGGTCTCTCTGAGTCCGCCTGTCCAGGACTTCTATGGATTGAGACATGTTTTGCACCTGTCAAAAAGGCAACAGGTTCAAGGAAAGAGCTGCGGCGGGAGCCAGAGCAGCTTATTTGCCTCCTAATACACGGCAGTGACCTTTTCTGAATGGCCAGCGCGCTGGGAACCAGAAGCAGCCCCATGCATTATTTACTAGTTAATCACCAGCATCAGGGAATGTTATGACCGAGAACTCTCCAAACAGAGCAAATTGGTTTGGTAAACACTCCCTCTACCATCTCCCAGCAAGTGTTCTTGCAAACAGGGATGCGGGTCCAGGACCCAGAAGCAGCCATGTCCTCACTCCTGATAACTCCAGGATTATAGTTTTAAGTGTCTCCATTTTTTTTTCTTTTACTGTTTTGAAGGATGAAGTCGGCTAGGCAGGTGTAACAATGAATACGGGTAGGTCTCCCATTCCTAGTACAGATTCTCACTCAGCTTAAACCTCACAGGCTGCCTGCACATGCGCAGAAGGGACTCCTCTCCAGAGGTTGGGCGCAGCCTGCTCCCGGATGGCGCTTGCCTTGCCATCCATCACAAATCCCCATCCCCCACCCCAGTATCACAGTGGATGACGTGCCACAGACACGTACATTCCGAATAAGGCGTCAGAAATCAATCATCCAGCAAATGAAGAATCGCTGTTTTACATCTTTACAGGCAGGTCTGAATGGAGTCTAGTCTCCAGATGGAACTTTAATATGAACAGGGTTCTAGAGAGCTCACAAGAAAAACAATTTTAGTGCAACTTCCTGCCAGCACATTTTTATTGTCAGGAAGTTTGCTGGCATGGCCTACACAGGTGTTCCACGTGGTGGTGGGAGCATGGAGCCTTCCTGTTATTTCCCCAGAACCTAATTCCATTACAAGGGAGGAAGGAGGCTACCTCCATGACCACAAAGCTTCACTTCTGATTTCCTGCTGAATTGGAAAATCCTCCCCTTTCTAGGAACACAATCATTTGGGCCTGAGGCTCAGCTTTCCCTGGTCTGTGGAGAGGAGAGATGATGGTGTGGTTTCTGCTTATTTTTTTTTTCCTTTTCCTGAATGGCTTCTACTCAAGGAAAAAAATAAAATAAAATAAAATAATAAATGAAAGTAACAGAAAGGCTTTTTGGTAAGAGAAAACAACAACAAAATTGCCAACATTGCTATTCTCAGCACTTCAGAGTACCTGGGATTTGTTATTTGACAATAACATGCACAGACTCAGTTTGAACATTCAAGCTTGTGCAGCTGGGGAGATGGCTAGTGAGTAAACATGCATGAGGCTCTGGGTACAACCCCTGGCATCACTGTGATGGAACACTACTTTGTTCTCACTCTCATGAAGAATAAGTAACACTTTACAAAGAAGAGTCATGTTTGTAAAGCATGGTGAGTGGCCCTGACTCTAATCTTTGTATGGACATTTCAGGGGAAACGGAAATATATTTGCTCTGTTGCCTTATGTCTCCCTGCTCCCCCATCAACTGGCTCATTCTGCCAGCTCTGAAGAATGGCAACACTTCTCTGGAGAAAAGGTATAATGTTTTTGGTTTTGTTTTCATCCTTCAAATCCCAACCCAAATGCCACCTCCTCCAGGAAGCTTTCCCTGATGAGCTATACTGGAAGTGGTTGCATTCTGCCTGGAAATATCCCCCAACACTAACTGACATGTCTGTTGTAGCCACTGGGTTGTCCAGAAAGTTCCTGGGTGTGAGGGTAGGTGTACTGGGCCTGGCCGGAACAGAGTGGACACTCAGTGAGTCCTTCCACCCTGAATGCTCAGTACTGGTTAGCCAGGAAGCAGAGGCTCCTGGGAGCCTAATACATCCTGCAGGGTCTAATCACCCTCTAGGAAGATCTTGTCTGTGACCTCCAAATGCCTCTATTCTCTTACCTGTAGGATTCATCACTGAGAAGTCACCTGACAGACGCAAGGTCACATAGCTACAGCCTAGACCCCCCCTAACCCACTCCATATGGCTGCAGGCGCTGAGAAGGGGGAGGGGTACGAACAACATGAGGCAGACACACCTGGCCTTGAGGGAGCGCCTAATTGCTAATATTTATGGAATACTTTTCTGCTGAGCTTTTCATGTTACTTATCTCATGTAACCTTTACAAAATGCCAGGATGGGCATGTTAGCGATGTGGAGTCCCTTTGGTGCAGAAGGAGAACAAGGCTCAGAGAAGTCAACTAGTTTATCCACGGTTACACAGCGGCCAACCACGATTCAAGGCTTGACCTGACTCCAAAGCCCAGCCTCTCAAACTCAGGGCTTGGCTGTACATGACTTCAAAGAAGACAGAACCTGTCACCCTCCCCCCAACCCAGATCCTTAGGGGTCTCCAAGTCTGGCTATGGGGGAGGGGGACCCTGGGGAAGCTCTGACAGCCAGTATAACCCTCCCAAGGGATCAGCAGCAGTAAAAATCCAGCTTCTGCCTTGCAGCTCAAATGCAGGCATGTTTTAACAACTAGTTAGACAGGAGCAACATGGAGCCAGAGGGTGGGTTGGAACTGAACCCCATGGCCTCCCGCCACCAGGACCTGCAAGGTGTCTGGGCATGAAGACTGCACAGTCCCAGCCCTTCCATGGGCTTCTCAGAGGAGGCCCCTTCTGCCCTGGCCCCTGCCCTCTGCAAACAGAATGCGCTCCAGGGTACAAAGTAGGGCTGTAAATTTTTCAGCAGCAGCACTGAGGTTGCACAGGCAGCAAGGAGAGCTGTGAGGGCTGCATCCCCAGGGGCCCACTCGGCTTTCCAGAACCCATTTCCGGCTCTCCGTCTCCTGCCACATGCCTTCTCCCCAGACCCTGAGGGTCCTGGGCTTCCACACCCCCAGCTCGCCCCTGGCAGTCCCTGAGGAGCCTCTGAGCTGCACCCCCTCCCTCCCTGACTCTGAATAATTAAAGTTCCAATTAGGCTTCTGTCTAGTTTGGTGCTAATAAATGTTTGTGGAGCCGGTTAACTGCATTTGCCTTGAACTCTTTTAAAATGATTTGCTGGGTGGCCGGCTAGGCATGGCAGGACAAAGAGTGCCCCGTGTTCCTTCTGGGGGTGGGGGGTGCACATGCTCCCACCTGTGTGGCTGCTTCACATCTGGAGCCTCATCTCATGGGTCCCATGCTGCTGGGGTGCTCCCATAACCCCTCACATACCCTCACTGTACAGTTTGGAAAACTGTCCAAGTGTGGGGAGCTGTTTTGCCCATGGTAGGCAAGCCAGGTGGAATTGGGCAGGAACTGAGGCACCCTCGTGGGCTGCTGGGGCACACCCTCTTATATCAGTGGCCCTCCACAAAGGTTTCATTCACCTATAGCCTCAAATGATGAAAAAGACCTGATTTTACTGATGGTGTGGTGTGTATGTGTGTGTGTGCATGTGAAGTATGTGTGTGATATGTTATTTTGCAGTGTGTGTATGCATGTCTTGTGTGGTTTAGTATGGGCATGTGAGCTGTGCATATTTGTGTGTAGGCATGTGTAATCAAGTGTGCAGTACATCAAGGTGTGGCCTGTGCTGGTCTGTATGTGTGTATCTGCACACAAGGTTGGTGCAGTGTGGCCCCATTCTCTCCTGCATAAAAAATACCTGCTTTCCCTTGGGGGGGTGATGAGTGGAACCTCTTTTTTTCCCTTAGCAACTCTCCTGGGGGCTTTTCATATTCAAGTTGTCCTAGAAGCCTGGGTTACAGGGAGGATCTTGAGGCAAAGCAGCTTTAGCAGGGAGCATGAAAACTGGGTGTCAGGGCAGCTCAGGCCTGCAGTTAGTATGCTGCTTCCCAGTTATAGGTGGCTTGGTTGGGGGCAGTCAACTCTCTGGACCCAAATTCCCGCTGCTTGAAATGGGGTGGCCTCTCATGTTTCATGACTCCTGTAAAGATGGAGTGGCCATCTTGGGTGAAATGAGTCTGTAGACTGAACAGTGCTGTTCCCAGGTGGGCTGTGAAAGGCTTTTGCACAGACCAGTCACCCGGCTGGGTAGCCCCAAGCCCTCTGGAGACAACTCTCTGGCAACACTCAGAGAGAGGTGGGGCGGGAGCGGAGGGAGCAGGCGGTTTGCTCAGCTCTCCCTGAGCCACCCATGGGAAATCTTCACCCACCTGTCTACCTACCCATTACCCATATCTACTGAACCGTCCGTTCATTCATGGCCTAGCCATCCACCTACTAATGCAGCCACAGAGCCACTCCTGTCGATCTACCATCCATGTACTAATGCGTCTATTCATCCATTCATCTAGCCATCCACCATCCATCCATCCAGTCACCATAAATCCATTCACCATCCATCCATCCATCCATCCATCCACTCACCATAAATCCATTCATCATCCATCCATCCATCCACTCACCATAAATCCATTCACCATCCATCCATCCATCCACTCACCATAAATCCATTCACCATCCATCCATCCATCCACTCACCATAAATCCATTCACCATCCATCCATCCATCCACTCACCATAAATCCATTCACCATCCATTCATCCATCCACTCACCATAAATCCATTCACCATCCATCCATCCATCCACTCACCATAAATCCATTTTCCATCTATCCATCCATCCATCCATCCATCCTCTCACCACAAATCCATTCACCATCCATCCATCCTCTCACCACAAATCCATTCATCATCCATCCATCCACTCAACATAAATCCATTCATCATCCATCCATCCATCCACTCTGTTGGGGTCCTGAGAAGGACCCCGCTTCTAAATCCAACTGAGTCAGCTGACCCACTCTGTTGCACACCAGAGGAGGGGGCTGAAAGGGTCAAATCAAAGGCAGCAAGGGTGAGTTATGAGCTGGGGGTCTTTCCCTGTGCATTGTGGCAAGAGACAAGAAGCCAAGGATCACCCCAGGATACTATTTGCCCATAAACAGCACATTTATTGCATGGCAAGCAAGAGTTTTTATAGGTTGGGGTTGGGGGTGGGGGAGAACAAGGCGACTATGGCCTAGCCTTATATAGTCAGGAATGATAAGGGATACCTTATAGTAGACAGTAGGGGATAGAGACATGATGAGGGTCTTCCCAGTAACCGTTGGGTAAGTGGTCAAGCTAGTTTGGAGAATGAGGAAGCGAAAACCGCCAGCTAGTACAGTGGGCCCTTGCATGAAGGAGACTCATAGGGAAGCTGGGACCCATTCGGCAGGTTCCCTCTTGCTCAACCCATAGAGGCAAAAAGCCCCTGGGGAGACTGACAGAAGGCCTTTACCTCCCAGACATCCAGGGGTTCTCCCTGGATAGCCCGCGTCATGCTTGACCTCAGCTTATGCAAGGCCCCACATCACTCAACATAAATCCATTCATCATCCATCCATCTAGCTGCCCATGAATCCATGCATCCATTCAGCTATCCTTTTACCATTAATCCATTTACATTCACATGTACTCACTCATCCATCCATCCATAGCCATAAATCCACCCACTTATTCACTCACCCATCCATTCATCATCCATCTACTCAGTCACCTTCCCATGTATCCATTCACTCTTCTATCTATCCACCAGTCCATCCACATAGGTATCCACACATCCATCTATCCATTCACCCTTTGTGCATCATCTACAATTTCCACCCATTTATCTACTATCCATCCAACCATCCAGTCACATTCCAATTTATTCACAAATATAATGAATGAGAACACCCAGAAAAGAAAAGAGTGAGGCCGTGGAACTGGGATGAACTCTGAGGCTCAAACTTTGGTGCTGGTGTGGGCATATACATGAACACACACACACACACACACACACACACACGCTACCACAGACTTACCTTCTCCAGTAGCTGCCTCAGCTGTTTGGTGCGTGCATCCCGTGAACACATGGTCTGCTGGGGGGCAACCACTGTGCAGATACACCTGCCCTCGCTGTCCTGGGCAGAGCTGTACACCTGCCAGCTCTCCTCAGGGTTGGTGGGCAACACCTGGAGACAGGGTGGTGGGGGGTGAGGAGACGGGAGGGGGAGAAAGTGATAGCATAAGGCAGTATACCAGGGATGACAATCTGAGCAACTGTCCTCGTTCAAGCCCTGTAGGAAGGGGACATGTTCTTTCTATGGGGGAGAAAGGAGTACCCAATCAGGAGTCCCTGAGGCTGGAGAGGAGTTAAACAGGCACAGTTCTGACAGTTGTCAAAGTTCTTCCTTAAATGCCAGGGGTATGAGGAATCTGGGCATCTACTAAGAAGGTTGTCACTTTGGGGAGAGGGGAGTGGCATCCAGAGGCTGAAAGCTGGACAATGAGCAGGTAAGGCAGGAGGGCAAGTGGCTGGTTGACTCCCAGCAGGCATGTAATTCAGAAATCAGATCTCTTCCTCCCGCAAGACAGGCAGTGCAGGCTGGCACAGCCGTGTTCTCCTCCCTGACACTAAAGCACCCATAACAGCCGCCATAAGGCAGCCCATCAGCCCAGAGTCCCTGAGTGCCGGCAATCTTCCCACTGTCAGGCTGGCTAAGACAGCCCAAGCAAACACCAGGCTTCCAACTCCATGGTGGCTGCCACCCACCAGCCATTTGGTGGATGTCAGCAAGTTGTTGGTGACATGTAGTGCAGGGGTCACACCCAACCAGAGCCCTAAGGTTTGCTTGAGAACTGCCCCCCCCCACCACCACCACAAGAGCCTAGAGTTACATGGGGCTGCTATCACCTTGCCGGGAAACTCCAGTGGGGTGTTTTGGACACCTGCCACACCTGGCAGGCATGGCCTGGGAAAACACTCCCGGCCACAAGCCCTCCTGCTCCAGCTGGCCCCTGCAGCCTGCCCAGTTGCCTCAGGTCACCTGCTTGCTATTTTTAGGCCAGAGATGGGGAGGAGGAATTGGGCAGGGAGAATCCATAGTAGCAAGGATACATTGCATTTCATTCATTCCTAATCCCAATCCCCAAGCTGGAAAAGAGGCAGGAAGGGATCCTTTGGCAGGCAACCCTGCACATGCAAATCTCCAAACAGCAGGTGCAGTTGGTCAGTGCTCTTTCCTCTGCTTAGGAAGGGCCTTGCAGAGACCTCCCGCGAAGCTCTGTGTCCTTGGAGGCACAAAGGGAGCCGGGAGAGGAGACTGGTGTCCTTCACCTCTCCTTCCAAGGAGGACGGGAGGTCTGAGGTGCTGAGCCCCTTCCTCAGAGCCTCAGCATCCTGCCAAGAACCTTCTGGACCAGCCCAGGTTCCAGCAACTAGCCATCATCTAACTGAACTCTGCCGGGAAGCGGCCTTGGCTGCTGGCTAGCTGTCTCCCCACCCCACCCCAAGGCCTGGAGGAGAAAAGCAATTTGAGAGGCGGGTGGGTGAGGCGCTCTGAAGGAGGTGGTCAGCTCCATAGCAAGTGGAGCCCATGGCCCTCACCCTGACCACCTGGGCACCCTGCTCCTCCTCCTCCGGACCTCAGGGAGGGGCGGGCACCTGGGGACACTGGGAAGGTACAGAGAGGACAGCTCACAGCCTGTCAGGCTCCTACTCTGGGCGGGTCCAGCTTTGCCTTTTGCAAAGTGGGGTGGGCGCAGTGAACCCAGACTGGACGGTCGAGGTCAGTCTTCTCCCTTCCTTGCTGAGTGACCTTGGCAAAGTCTCCAAGTCCGTTGCCTCAGTTTCCTAGCCTGACCCACGAGGGACTTCTTACTAGTTGAAGGAGGACTCCGAGCCTCGGAGCGAGCTCCCGGGCTGAGCCCCGGTCCACTAGGGGACTTAGCAAAGGCAGGAAGCGTGGCCTCAGGGTGGGGGCCGAGGAGGAGCGGCCGAGGTTGGGGAGTAAGGGGCGGAGGGCCCCTTGCAAGCGGCTTGGGGGCACCCGCCCTCGCCCGCCGCCCCGGCGCCCCAGGGTGCGAGGTGCAGGGGGGAGGAGGCCCAGGGCGCTCGGCGGGCGCACTTACGCCGGTGCTGCGGTCTAGCGTCCCGCCGCTGGCCGCCGAGAGCCGGGTGGTGTTGAGGCCCACGAGCGAGGGCAGGGTCTGGGACATCCAGTTGGTGATCATGGCCATGGTGCTCAGCACAACCCCGATCTTGAGCAGCGGCACCGACATCGCGCCTCGAGTGGCCTCCCGCGCCCGCGCCGGCTCCGCGCCCACGGGCAGCCTCCTTCAGGCGGCGGGCACCGCGGCGGGCAGGGGCGCCTGGCCGTGTCCCCGCGCCCCCTCCGCCCGCCGCCGCCCGCCCGCCGCCGCCCCGCGCGCCCCGGCCATGGCCGCGCCGCCCCGGGCGCAGAGAGTGGCGCCGCCCGCCCGCCCGCCGCCCTCCGCTGTCCTCGCTGCGCCCAGCGCCAGCCGCGGGGAAGGAAGGGCCGCCCCGCTCTGAGCGCTGCGCGGGCTGCGCTGGGGCCGCGGGCGGGAGGGAGGGAGCGAGGGAGGCGGGGACTCGCCGGGCGGCGGCCGACGCAATCTGCCCAGGAAATGGGTGGATTTTTCCTCTCGGCGCCGGCTCCCCGCCGCCCCCTGGCTGCGGTCGGAGAGTTCTGCATGCCCCGGCCCGCCCAGGACCCTGCCGGGGTGGCGGCGGGAGAGGCAGACCCGCGGCACCGGCCCCCCCAGCACTCTAAAGCCGCCCCCCTTCACAGCGCCCAGATCCTCTGGGGGCAGCGAGACCCTGGGACGCGCCCCGGCTCCCCAGGCTTATGGGAGGAAGGGTTCTGGGCTCTGGGCTCTGGGCTCCCGGCAGTGCAAGGGCTGGGGTCTGTGGCTAGTGTGATATGGGGCCTTCACTGGCTCCCTTTCACGGGGTAACCCCAGTGAGGGGGCAGGGCAGGCTGACAGGCGGAAAGTAGGGTTCTGAAGTGCAGGCTGGACCTGGTGGAACACTTTAATGGGGCTTTCGACTTCGCAGAAGGGTTCTCAGTGGAGATGAAAGACGCTCCCTCCAGCCTCCCATTAGGTCCCCACCCCCACCCCCTTTGCTCCAGATCCCCCATTCACTCTTTTCTGCCTGGATGTAAATCACTCACTCAACCTTTCCGGATGGGGATTTGAAAGAGGGGCCAAGACTCTTGGGGTTCACCTAAAATGGGACTGCACCTGCCTGGGCGGTCTCTTTCTGGCCCATTTCCACGTGAAGAGGGGACTTAACTACAGGCTCACGGTGGTGGCCTGAGTGTGGGCTGCGAGGCCCCCAGCCATTGGGATTCCTCGGACTTGTCTTCGCGATTAATACCGGGATTACGAGCGGATGTCTCCGGGTTGCGTGCAGAACAGTTCAACAGTTGGGGACTGGCGCCACCTCCCAGTACCTGCTGGAACTGCAGGCTCTGCTCAAACTCGCTAATGCAGGCAGGCGGCAGGTTAGATTGGTCCCCATCACAGCACAGACTGGGCAGAGGAGACAGCGCTCAGGACAGCGAAAGCTCCGCTCAGTGTCCCTTTCAGTAAATATCAACACCCACTCAGGCCACAAGTTCTTCGGCCTGGTCTCATCACTCACACTACTGCAGAGGGGCAGCCATCATTGGTTTTGTTGGGACACCTGCAAATCAAACGTGACCCAACTCCAAAAATCTCCAGCCAGCTCAGAAGCTGTAAATATTAATTACTGAACATTCACTAAGCTCCAGGTGCCCAATGTGCTGCAGACCTCAGCTCAAGTTCCACTCGTGGGGTACAGCATGCTGTAGACCCCAGGACAGACACAGCTCAAAAAGACCACGGTAGCACATTCCCAGGCACTTTCCATGACCAGACATCAGTCACGAGCGAAAATTTCTTGCAACCAGCTACATGCATGCTGTAGGCATCCTGCGAGGGCTATTTAGGGTCAGACTCTGCGTTCCAGCCATGGTTCTGGAACTTAATTGACTGAGATCATCTGCTCATCTGTGCCTCTGTTTCCACATCTGTAGAATGGGGCTTAACCTCTCTCTGCAGTGGGATGTGAGGATTAAGTGAGCAAGTGCAGGTGCAGGCTGGCACCCAGAAAAGGCACCAGACCTTGGTACCACTGCCCAGCAGACAACAAAACATATTTAGGACTTGGGTGCAGTGACAGTGACAGTTACAGAGCTGAAATGTGCTGGCTCAGAGCCAACTGCAATGTTTCTCTTTCTTTCTTTTTTATTATATAGGACAGAGAGAAATTGAGAGGGCGGGGGGGGGGGGTAGAGAGGGAAAGAAAAACATAGGGCACCTGCAGACCTGCTTCACCAGTAGTGAAACTTCCCCCCTGCAGGTAGGGAGGGGGGAGCTCAAACCTGGATCCTTCTGCACGTGGTAATGCATGTGCTCAACTGGGTGCACCACTGTCCAGTCCCTGCCAGCTCTATTAAGATTAGTTTTAGGTGGTAGTCAGGCAGTAGCACAGTGGGTTAAGCGCACATGGCATGAAGCACAAGGACCTGTGTAAGGATCCCAGTTCAAGTCCCCAGCTCCCCACCTGCAGGAGAGTCACTTCACAAGCAGTGAAGCTGGTCTGCAGGTGTCTATCTTTCTTTCCCCCTCTCTCCATTTCTCTGTCCTATCTAACAACAACAACAACAATAACAACAATAATAACTACAACTACAACAACAAAAGGGAAAATAAATAAATAAATATTTAAAAATTTTAAAAAAAGAGTAGCTTTAGGTTAAAGACCATAGGCAAGGGGCTGGGTGGTGGTGCACCTGGTCGAATGCACATGTTACAATGTGCAAGTACCCAGGTTCAAATCCCTGGTCCCCACCTTCACGAGTGGTGAAGCAGTGCTGTAGGTGTCTCTGTTTCTCTTCCTCTCTATCCCTCCCTTCCCTCTCGATTTCTGGCTGTCTCTATCCAATAATTAAAAAACAAAAAAGACCACGGGCGACAGATGCTGTGCGTATGGACATGGAGGGACTGCTGGACATAGAAGCGACCACAAATAGCCAGGTATACAATCTCAGCAGGTGAGCCACAGCCAAGCAGACACAGAAAAATAAGAAAGAAACCCCCTGGGCCTGAAGAACTTTGGATTTGATTTTCTGTCAGTAATGTCCCATAAGGGACATTTACAATAGGATTTACAACTGGTACTCTCAATTTGAAATCCCGACAGCTTGGCTGGGCTTCTCAGGCAAGCAAAGGAAATGCAGGGAGTTGATTGCCCCACCCCCACCCCCACCCCTAAGGACAAGCATGTTCTGAGGCCTGGAGGCAGGGCTTTCTGGGGGATTCAGGGGGTGCCCCATGAATGCTTCGTACCCTTTGTGACCCACATGTTGCTGCAGAGCTGGCAGACATGCTGGAGAGTAGCCTCCCAAAGAGTGGATGAGAAGCCGTGGTTTGGTAATGCAGCTGTGGCGTCCAAGAGATTCTCAGCTGGTAGATGCAAGTGATTATACACAAAGACAAGGGTTTGAGCCCCCAGCCACCACATGCAAGTGCCTGTGCTTGGGGGGAGGGCGAGCTTTGTGAGTGGTGGAGCAGTGTTTGGCATCTCTCCTTCTCTTTCTCTCTCACTCTTTTTCAGCCAGAGCACTGTTCAGCTCTGGCTTATGGTGGTGCTGGGGATTGAACCTGGGACCTCAGAGCCTCAGGCATGAGAGTCTGTTTGCATCATCATCACGTTATCACCCCATCCCTTCCTGTCTCTGTCTGTGTCTCACTTCCTGCCTAGAAAAATACAAAGTGATCAAGAACAATGGAAGCTTGTAGGTGCATAGCTCCAGTGCTGTTGACAAGAGGAAGAAGGAAAAAAGAAAATGCAGCTGTGGGTTACTCACATAGGGGCTAGCATGGACCCTGCTCAGATGCTACAGCTCCCAGGGGCTGACATGATCTGGAGGCCAAGGAATTTGAGACTGAGGAGAGGAAAAAACAAATCCCCCCTATCAGATACCTTCAAACCTTGGTTAGCATCTTTGTTCCGCATTTCAAGAACTGGTACTATTCCGTGCTCGGCCCTCCCAGACAGCAGGCACCAATTAGGACAGGGTGTGACCTGCATACAGCTCTGCTCCCCACCCAGCTGGGAGCTCTGTCCTGCACCCCTACACCCCTTCCTGCACCCCCTGCTGCTCTGCCCAGCTGGGAGGTTTGAGGTCAGTCGCTTCTAATTCATCCAGTCCAAACCCAAGTTCTCTCCAGTGCTTGGGACCTGAGAGCCTAGGGAAGATGCTGCTGCTTTGAACATATTCCAAAGGATCATCCAAGAATGCCTGAGTTGGTGTAAGTTGATTTAGAAGGCTGCTACTTGGTGCTTCCCAAAGCAAATTGCCTTGTGGAGGAAAGCAGGCACTGAGATTAAAGGATACATGGCCTCAGCCACGCCAGGCGCTCCGAAGGGAGAGTTTAAATCCCGCTTCCCACAGGGCTTCCCTGGAAGCGAGGGCAGCTTACATTTGTAGCTCTGAAGGTCCACTTGTGCCTGACACCTCAGATTCCTGGCACTGACTGACACCCCAACACTCCTGGCTAAGTGCCTGATGCCCTTGATCCTCCAGAGGATGCAGAGCTGGGCAGTTTTCAGCCCCACTTCACACAGGAGGTGCTTCTGGGTTAGAAGTTGACCCACCTAAGGTTAAGTGGTGAAGAAGCTGCTCCCAGTGCCCGGCTCAGGAAAGGAGGCCCTCACCTCTCATCTCTTAGGCATCAGGGGGTCTCAGCTGGCTGCTCTAGCAAAATGCTGCTGACTGGTGGGCTTGTTCACGACAGAAATTGACGGCTCACAGTTCAGGGAGGCTGGAGTCAGAGAGCTAGGTGCTGGCAGGTGGCCCCCTAGTCAGGGCTCTCTTCCTGGTTTGTTATCATTGCTGGGCTGTCTGGCTGGGTCCCCTCATGGTGCAGGGATGAGGAAGCCCTCCCAGCCTCATCTCAAGGCACTAGTTTCATTCACAAGGGCAGACACACTGTCAGAGACTCCACCACCTTCATCTTTGGGATGAAGGCTTTCAGAACAAGGATTTTTTTTTCTGGGGGGGGGGGGGGAAGGCACCATGACACTCCAGGGGCCCCCAGAACAACATGATCTGCGTGACCAGGGGCCCTCTGCCACCTTCACAGTCCTGCCATGCATGACACTGAGCGGAGACATATCTCCCACAGCAGTCCTGGACGCTGCTGGCCATACCACAGTCTCAGTGCAGACAACCCCTTCCTGCAGGAATCAGGGCTCTGGCCTGCTTCATGGGTCACCTGTCCCAGCACGCTGAACCAGCTGGGTGTCTGTCCTCCTGCTGGTCTGTTCCAGCAGTACTTACTTGGGTGGGCTATGCCCAAAGCCCCCAGCACAGGAGAAATGAGAAGGCAGCCTCAGTCACATCCCCTGCTCCCTGCCTGCCTCCCAGAGTGCAGGCAGCGTTACATAACTGCTCTCGCTTCTTCTTGGCCCAGAGCTGCCTTCTTGCAAAGGGTGGGCATGGGGCCTAGTGGAGGGGGGTACTCTACATTATCTCAGGAGGTCTATAAGGGGCCTGGCACATCAGGTGGCCTCTGTTCCACAGGGAGGACACTGAGGTCCTGGGGTGTGACTTGCTCAAGTCCCCAGGCTCCTCAACAAAGAGACACCCCCCACCTGCCGGGGACAAGGTTTGGGTGCTCTTTTGCTGTTTAAAAATACACCTACATTCCACCTGCTACTTGCCCCAAAATGGGGGACAGAGCAAAGGAGGGGGAGAGGAAGAAAGGAGGAAGACCAAATGGGAGACAATGATAGGAAGACAGAGAGAGGAGGGATAAGAGGTGATGGAGGGTTGCAGAAAAGGAGGAGAAAGAGCAGACAAGAGGAAGGGAGGGTAAGAGGAGAGGCAAGGGAAGAGGGAAGATAAAGAAAAGCAGGGGGAGGGAGAGTAGGGGAGGGCTGGAGAAAGGAGGGTGTCACGGCTGTCCTCATAGTTGGGGGGTGCAGGCTGAGCCAGGATGCCCCATTTCTACCTCCCACACAGACTCGGACTCCCTCCTTGTGTTGGGATGCAGGGGTCACTTCCTAGGGTGGTAGATATTCTGCTGCCTTGCAGCTGTGGCCAGGAGAGCATGGTATCCCTGGCTCCTTGTCCATCCAGGAAGTAGAGTGTCTACCCCTGCCCACCTTGGTCCCCTCCTATATCCTCTGCACTTGCTCCAGAATGTTCCATGTCAACTTCAGAAAAATTCCAGGAAACTTAGAGGCATGACCAAGGTGGGTTCTAGTTCTAAGGTGCACTCTGAAAAATACAAATAACTCAGCACCATAAAATAACCTCACCCCATAACTCCTCCCTCGCCCCATGACTGCACTCCAAGCACAATTAGTTGGGAAAGATCTCCATGGAATAAGTGACTTGTCTTGACATGAATCAGTAGATGTGAAAATAACTGAGAAGGGGGCATCATTCTACAACCATTGGAAACTCAACTCTGGGCACCCACAGAATGGACATCTGCTGAGAGCAAGGGACTATGACGTAGCTTCACACATTGTCCCTCTGATGAAACACTTTACCCCCCGGGCACTATCTTTTCCATCTTAAACTGAATGGGACCCTCTTCCCACAGAGCCTAGGGCTCAGAACCCTGGCAACCTCCAGCAAAGGGGATGCCAATATCTGCAGAGTCCCCTGCTTTGTAAGACCCCTGTACTACTTGTGCCACGTTGCTGATGCTCTTTCCCTAAATGCCAGTCACAACCAATTCTGCAGCTGGGTCCATAGGACTGGGATCAGGGGCTGGGCTGTACAGGGAGTAGGGGCATGTGTGGGTACTCTGGGTAGGACAGGGGCACAGAGAGCCCCCCCCCCCCCCCAGCCTCACAGCCAAATCGCAAGGTGTGGCTAACCCTGGACTATGCATCTTCCTACACTGTCAGATTTGCACCCTGCACCCTGGGCACGGAGTGAAGTTCTGTATAGCAGTTAGACATGCACCTCTGGGGTCCAGTGGTGGTGCACCTGAGTGAGCGTGCCTATTACCATGCACAAGAACCTGGGGTTGAGTTCCCAGTCCCCATCTGTGGAGGTTGGGGGGGGACTTCAAGAGTGGTGAATCAAGTACTGCAGGTGTCTCTCTGTCTCCCCTCCACTCTCAATTTCTCCCTGTCCTATCAAATAAAAGGAAAAGAAAGGAAGAAAGAGAGAGAGAGGGAGAGGGAGAGGGAGAGGGAGAGAGAGAGAGAGAGAGAGAGAGAGAGAGAGAGAGAGAAAGAGAGAAAGAAAGAAAGAATGAATGAAAGGAAGGAAGGAAGAAAGGAAAGGTTGTCAGGAGCAGTGGATTTGACTTGCAGGAACTAACCCCCAGCAATAACCCTGAGGGCAATAATTAAAAAGAAAAAAAGGTGGTGGTAGGGGAATGTACCTATGTCTTTCTTCTGCCCTCAGGCACCAGAAACATCCCATAGTGATGTTCAGTCCCTTGTGTTCCAGTCACTTTTTTTCAGAGCCACCCACGGGGGCCATCTCGCACATACTAGAGGAGTCTGCAGGGAGGACTGAACGGGGGCAGGGGGAGCACCCTGAGTACTCATGAAAGCACTGCAGGCAAATAATGGGCTTGTGTGACCATCTCCTGGGCGAGCACTGTCCACCTGCCCATCGCGATGTGGGCAAAGGCTAGGTAGGGTTCAGTGTGTCCCCCACTCCAGACTCCACAGTCACCTGTCCCTGCTGATAGTACAGTGTGTTCAGGGGCCAGGCGGTGGCACAACCAGCTAAACACACAAAGTGCTATGCGCAAGAACCTGTGCCAGAACTTGGGGTTCGAGCCCTCGTTCCCCTACCTGCAGCAGGGATATTTCACAAATGGTGAAGCAGGCCTGAAGGTGTCTCTTTTTCTCTCTCCCTCTCTATCTTCCCCACTTCTCTCAATTTCTCTCTGTCCTATTGAATGACATAGGAAAAATAAAAAATAAAAATAAATGGCAGCCAGGAGTAGTGGATCTGTAGTGCTGGTACCAAGCTTTGCTCCAGAGGCAAAAAAACAAACAAAAAAACAGTGTGTGCAGGATGTTGGCCAGACCCCTGCTGCTGAGACAAGGGACACCTCTGCAGGCTAGGCAGATGGGCCAGCCCACGTCTCCCCAGTGCTGTTTGTGACCACAGGAGCCACCTCACCAACTGCCACCTAGCTTGTGAAGCACTGCTGCCAGCAAGAAGCCTTCCCTTGAGTGTGTTCCCTTCCCTGGAGTGGGGTGGGGGGCAACCATACACCAACGGCCACCTGCATAGGGCTAGAGCCATAAAACCAGAGGTGGGCAAGAAGCTCAGAAGTTATACCCCCACTCCTGTCAATGAGGTCGGGGTCCTCTTCCTTACTCCCTGGATCGTGGGGCAAATGCTGGGACACTCATTTTCCACCGGAATGAACTGAGTGCACTCATGCAAACATTGCCACTTCCCGGGGTAAGAGGCCATCCTGCCCTAGTGACAGATAGGAACCACAGCCAGGCTTCTCACTCTACCCAGCGCTCCCACCTGGCCCTTGCTGTCCCCCTTTGCAAAGCTCAGAGCCAAGGTCAGTGGTGGGTGGTGGGGCAGTAGTGGGGTGGGTGGTGGCGGGTGTTTGGAAGCCCAGCTGGAGACCTGGTTAGCTGGCTCCCACCTTGTGTCAGCAGAGGCCGAGGAGGCACCCACAGCCTCCTTTTTCACCAGGACTCTGTGATGCTGAGATGTTTTCGCTCCCAGTGATTTTTTCTCTGTGTCTTAACAAGAACATGAACTCGGTGTCTCAGTGTTAGACAGAGCCCAGGTGACATCTAGAGTCTGTCACTTACTTAGCAGGCCACGGGGCAAGTTCCTGCACCCACTCAAGCAGTGTCCTCATTCTGAAGTGGGGGACAGTAATATAGGTGGTTGGGGCCACCCTAACAGTCTCCAGATAAAGTTCCAGGTAGGGAGTGATGTGCATTGAGAATGCTACCCTTCTGTACATTGGCATGTGCAAGGATCCACGTTCAAGCCCCTGCTCCCCACCTGCAGGGGGACAGCACCATGAGTGAGGAAGCAGGTCTGCAGGTGTCCCTCTTTCTCCTCTCTCTCCTTCTCCCCTCTCAATTTCTCTCTGTCTTATTTAGCAAAACAGAAAGAGGGAGCCGGGAGGTAGCGCAGCGGGTTAAGTGCACATGACTCGAAGTGCAGGGACAGGCGTAAGGATCCTGGTTCGAGCCCCTGGCTCCCCACCTGCAGGGGGGTTGCTTCACAAGTGATGAAGCAGGTCTGCAGGTGCCTATCTTTCTCTCCCCCTCTCTGTCTTCCCCTCCTCTCTCCATTTCTCTCTG
Organism: Erinaceus europaeus; assembly: GCF_950295315.1. Lineage (NCBI taxonomy): Eukaryota > Metazoa > Chordata > Mammalia > Eulipotyphla > Erinaceidae > Erinaceus > Erinaceus europaeus. Next base: position 25,797,997 of record NC_080171.1, read on the forward strand.
TCCTATCCAACAACAATGATGGCAATAACAACGATAAACAAGAGCAACAAAAGGGAAAAAATGGCCTCCAGGAGCAGTGGATTCATAGTGCAGGCACCGAGCTCTCCTGTGATAATCCTGGAGACACACACACACACACACAAAACAAACAAACAAAAAAACCCAGAAAAAATGGTAGTGGTGGGTTCATAGTGCAGGCACTAATCCCCTGTGATAATCCTGGTGGCAATATAAAAAATAAATACACAGAAAATGTTACCCATTGTGACTGGTTTTTATCTCTAGTGCCTGAAGCACTTGGTGAGTTGCTGAGATGTGCAGCAATCTGAAAAAAGAACAGTCCAGAAAGGTGACACAGTGGAGAAAACATTGGACTTTCAAGCATGAAGTCCTGAGTTCGAGTCCTGGCATTGTATGAGCCAGAGTGATGCTCTGGCTTGTTCTCCCTCCCATCTAAATAAACAAATGACTCTTCTTTTTAAAGCTGAGCACCATCTCCTTTCTCTTTGTGCACTAAGAAGTACATCTCCTGGGCCCATGCCCCAGAGGGATAGAGTAGGGGACCTTCCAATGGAGGAGATGGGATATAGAACTCTGGTGGTGAGAACTGTGTACAATTGTACCCCTCTTATCCTATGGTCTTGTTGATCTTTATTAAATCAATAATAATAATAATAAAAGAAGTGCATCTTCATCTTCCTTTTACTGCTCCCACAGTCCCCTCCGTGACCTGCCAGAGCAGCCCTGTGGAGGGAGGGGGAGTGTCCCCTCTGGTGTGAGGGGGGTTCCGGTGGGGAGCACCCACCACAGCACATCTCTCAGAGCTGAAAATCGGCTTCGTCCCTGCCAGCCGCTCACAGTTGTCATGTATCTAATTCAGTTTAGCTAGTAATTAGTTTTGTATTACTTTACACGGTGATGTTAATACTGATTACAGGGCCTGATAACTTTAGTAATAAATACAACCCAAGGCAGAAAATTACCTTTCCTTTTATTGGGGAAGGCTGGAGTCAGTGGAATGAGGAGCAAATTGCTTTCGGAGCTGGAGCTACAGCAGCTGCCTCATGCGGAGGATTTACGGAGTCTCCTGGACCAGAAGGGGGGAGGTAGGAGAACCCCTCGATTAGGGACTGGCCAACTTCAGGCCCAAAGCTCTTTCTGGCCACACTCCCTACTCAGGCAGTGGCCAAGGACTGGGCAAAAAGGAAATGCCTTGCATCTTGAAATAACTGGTTTAGGAAAAGACTCCCTCCCTCTCCACAGTGTTACTCAGCCCCCCTAAAGTCACTATCATTTTGTAAGCATGCCCCAGGCAGGTGTAGAGCTAAAATTGGGGGTGGGGTGCTCGGGAGTTGAGGGGCCAGGCAGGGGACAAGGAAGTCAGCTGGCTCATCTGGCTCAAGCAGCTGACATAATCTAGCTGTTTTCTTCTCTGTAACTGTGTTCAAAGTGGGTTTAGAAACTGCCACTTTGGAATGAGTTGGATCCAAAGCCAAGAGGACAGAGCGCAAGTGATGGGTCTAGGTGGAAAAACTAACTCAGCAACAGCTCCCCAGTGACACTATTATCACAGTGACGACCCCCCACCCCCACCCCACACACATACACACAGTCTAGAACAGCTGGAAGTCAGCTAACAGCTCCATGCCACACACCAGTCACTCCAAGAGACCACACACCAGTCACTCCATCAAGCTGAAGGGGCAACAACCACTGGACCAGATAGCACTCAAGCAGTCTATGTCAACTTACAGATCCAAGTGCCTGTGGTATTGGGGGTGTTCTGTTGCCATGAAAAGCCAGCCGGGGCTAGGGTTTGCATGGCTCATGATAAGAACCTTTCTTCACTGTCTGTGATACATCAAACTCTTGCTTATACATTTACTGAGCACTATGACTTGAGGGCCGAGGTTTCCAGGCTTTTCCTACAAGCAGTAGCCTCCATTTCTCTGTCTGCCTGTTTGTCCCCCGATTTTGTGCCCTGAGCTCACTGCTGAGCCCAGATGGGATGGTGTTCCCCCCCAATGCTGGTCACTCCCAGTTTCCAAAGCTTTCTGTCTGCAGCTGAGGGTGAGGGAGTGCTGGAGGGGACTTGCTCCTGCCTCCGCTCCACAGCCCTCTGGCATCCCAACAGAAAATCACACAGATCCTTGAGTGTTTCGTGGAGCAAGGTGCCCAGATGTCAGATGGCCAGCCCAGGCTGGACCAACTTAAACCCAGCCAGCTGGCCTCTCAGAGCTGCTAGCCAAAGGGAATGAGAGATGCAAAGAGTAAGAAGAATGGAGCTCACAGCAGGGAGGTGTCTTTGAGACTAATTCACTCTAAGCTTCCTTGTTGTCCGGAGGTGGATGTTCTGGGTAGGGAGAGGCTGAGAGCCTTCCTCAAGGTCACCCAGGCTGCAGCTGGTAGGACTGGGTAGGAGGTGGGCGCTGCTCCCTCAGGCCATCAAACCTAGGCTCCAGTTTCCATCTAAAAACCCAGAGCAGGTGAGCATCGCCAGCTAGTTCCAGGCTGTCCCACCTCCCCCAAGACAAAAGAAAGCAGCTCCCTAAGGCACAGCCGCAAGACACACCAGGCTTTTGTTGAAAGCCGCAGGACAAGACTGTGCACACTACACGTCTGGACAACAAAGTTAATTGAGGCCTACAAGCCTGGCACACAGTAGGCTTTCCATCACATCACACGCTGGCATTTGACTGAGTGGCTCATCGTAAGTGAGCTGTCAGGAGAACAGATGGGCCACCATGTGCTGAACCCTTCCTCCCCTGCCCCCATTCCCTGCCTGGCTGCCTGCAGCCCAAAGCACTTTGTGAAGTGCAGGTAGAAAGCCATATGTTTCTGTGTGGTTTCCCCTTTGGACACGTGCTTGTGAATTTATAAACACAGTAGGCCTGGTACCTGGATCCAAGGCCCTTGAGTGGGTGAGGGTGTGTGGGTGGTCTAGAAAGTTCCTGTGTGCCTGGAAGCAGTGTACGCCATGTGGGGAAATGATGGGGGGGGGGTTCCACTCAGCTGTCCTCTGGTCCCGGAAGCCCAGGGACACATGCAGACTGTACAACTCAAGACATCATATCATTCAGGACGCTTCCTGGGATCCCATCCCTTTGGGATCTAGAAAGCAAGATTCTTAGGGTGAGATGAGAACCCAAGCAGTTCTCAGATTCAGAGCAGCCCCTCCCTGGACCCACATCCCCTTCTCAATTCCACCCTCTCCCCCACTACACAGAGGTCACAGCTGGAGGATAAAGGCACCTGGTACAACCCCATGGGTCCCCTGGGCAGGGCTGGAGTAGCTGAGGTCTCTGGGGCTAGAGTCAGTCTCAACCCCTTCACAGACTTGCAATAGTGGGAGGGATTTTAGCCATTGGAGGAGCCTCTGCTCTAACGTCCCATATGCAAAGGGATTCCCTTGGAAGATGCCTAAGGAACAGCTTCAGAGGCCAGGCCGGCCCAGGGAGGGGAAGGCCATGCCTGCTGCTGCCTCCAGGGACACACTCCCTGGGGAGGTCCCACAGCCAAGGGGGCGGGGAAGAACCTCATAAAGAAAACAACTTTCCTCCCTGGCTCAGGGGAGCTGACCAGGGTACTAAAAACGAGGGTCAGAGTGGGTGTTCAGGGCCTGTGGGATCCAGGTGGGCAGGGGCAACTTTAGGTGGGAGGGCACACTCTCTACCCCCAAGACAAAGCTTCCGTTGAAGTTGCCTCAAAAGTCCCCCCACCCCACCCCACCCCTAAGAATAGGGAAATTGTGCAAACTATTCGAGGAGACTCAGGAAGAAAAACAACTATGGTTTGGAGTCATTGGCTTGGGGTGCTTAGCAGTAAGATGGTCATGTAGGGTTGAGAGGCCCAGCTAGGCAGCCACATCTAGGACCATGCAGGGACAGTCACCTCTTTTCTGACATGTCTACAGAAGGCACACAGTACTCTTCAGCACCTGCCTGGCTCCTTTCTGCCAGTGCACGCTCCACAATCTGGTCTGTAGTGTGTGTGCATGCGTGCATGTGTGTGAGTGTGAGTGTGTGTGTGTGTGTGTGTGTGTGTGTGTGTGTGTTAATGACCAGCCACAGTGCACAAGCTCAACCCTAGCCAAGCCCTCCCTGCTACCAGGAAAAGTTCCCTGCCAGTCAAACAGTAGACGCTTTCCAGGGGAGCCAGCGATCCAGTGGGTTCATCTAGTGGCACCTGAAGGCAGGTAGGAAGCAGACCCCCCTCCCCCTTAGGAGCGGATACTGGAGCTGCCCTCTCTGGGTACAGCCAGCCAGCAAGCAAGGCTTCAAGGCAAAACAAGGAAAGCTCGTTCCAGAGCCTTCTCTCCGTAAGCCACCTCTCCCTTCTCTTTTGTTTTCTCTTTCATTCTTAGAGGGAAGTGGGGAAGCAGGAGAGGGTCAGGAACAGGGGTGGTAGCGGGTGCTCAAGTCAGGTTGCTGGCTGCCCCACCCACTGTCCAGACTCCAAAGGGCCAGTGTTTCTCAGCTCAAAGTGTGGCACAACGGCACTACAAAAAGGGCATTTTAATGTCACCCTCAAGCAGCCTGCTTCCCTGAAGCTAGCAGGCTCTGCTGGTCACCCTGGTGCCAAAGCAACCCCCCCCCCGCCCCCAGTCCCTGCTCACAGGCGGCCAGCCCTTCTCCTCCCCATAGACCTGCCAGATACAAAATGATTTTTAAAATGGAGAATACCAGCCAGAGACCAGTGTTCTCTAGCTACATTGTTGGGGCGTGGGGGTGCCCGAGCCCGCTTAAAATGCCTGCCGGTCCCCCCCAACACACACAGAGGCGGCCTGCCACTCACACCTCAAGCCATGCATGTGCCCCGGTTCCCCTCCCCCAGGCCCTACGCGCAGAGTCTACAATGCGCCCCAATCCGCACACAGCGCCCTTCCCGGCGACACCTTTCCCACCGTCTGCTCGCGAAGCCCCAAGGGCAGCGTTATAAGCACAGAGAGGGAGGGGTGGGGTGTGGGGGGAGGGTTAGGTCTCTCTACCTGGGGAAAAGCCAGGGGGTTGGACATCCCGCTTGCTACCCCCACACCCCAAGACAATGGCAGCCAGAGGAACCCCTGGTGCTGCCCTTGGAACTTCTCAATATAGATTGAGGATGGGGTGGGGGCTTAGACTAGAGAGGGTAGCTGTGCAGCCCCGTTGGGCCAGGGCTGGCGTTGAGGGTGTGTGACAGCCCCAGTCTCACTTAGCCTGCACCCCTCCTCCCGTTACCCGGGCTGCGGTGGGCGCTGTCCCCTCTCCCCGCCAACCCCGAGCCAACCAGCCGGGGCAGGGGGGCTCAGCTCCTGACTTTGCGGGGCTCCGGGCCCGGCAGGTGCCTGGCAGGCGGCAGGCAGGGAGGAAAATGGCGTTGGCTGCACGTACTTGAGTGAGTTCGGTGCCCATCAGGATGAGGAAGAGGAGGCTGAGGAGCTTCCGGGCGGGTTGCATGTCTCTCGGCCACCTCCAACGTCCTGGCATGCAAGGGTGCGGGCCGGTCGGCGGCTGCGTGGACGCGGGCGCGCTCGGGCGGAGCTGGCTCCGGCGGCGGATTCAGCACCCGGAGCAGGCGGCGCGCGGGGTGTGCTGCGCGGAGCCTCCGCTCTGCATATTGATCGCGTCCCGGCTCGGCGCGCGCCTCCCGGGCAGGGCTGGGCCGGCCGGGCGGGGCGGGACGGCCCCTTATGGCCCCTCCTCCCGGAGGCTCCCCGCGCCGGCTCCGGGGAGCGCTCTGCGGTTCTCCCAGGCACGGCGTCCCGAGGCGCTCCAGGCTGCTGCGGGTGCCAAAAGTTTGCAGGGGAAGGAGTGGGGGTGGGGTGGCGCCACGCTCTAGCTGGGGAGCGGGGTGGGGGTGGGGTGGGGTTGGAGGGCGGCGGGAGCTGGGGTGGGGTCGGGGAGAAGCAGGCTAGGACAGGATGTGACATCAAAAAGGCGGGGGAAATTTGACTTGGAGAGAAAACTCCATCCTGGCCAGCCTCGGTGGTGGCAGGGGCTCCAGTTCCCTGGGATGGGGGATCCCGACTCAGGGAAGGCAGGTACTGGGGCTCCCGGGCCTCTGGACACAGACGTGGGCTGCGGAGTGTAGATGGGGGCGGCGTGACTCCTGGGATGAAAGACTCTCCAGGAGACACGGAGAAACAGGCTCATCTCCTGGGAGGATGTTTCCAGGGGGAGGTTGTGGGGAGTTGTGCTAGAATGGAAGCTGTTCCATTTTACTACGTTTTAGCCACCAAGTTGCAGATGCTACTATGATCCCATCCTGATTTTCCTGGGTAGGCAACCTCACCCGTGTGTCCAGGAACCTCACCTCTCCAGAGCCCTACCCCTCTAGGGAAAGATAGAGACAGGCTGGGGGTATGGACTGACCTGCCAACATCCATGCCCAGTGGAAAAGCAATTACAGAAGCCAGAACTCCCACCTTCTGCACCCCCAAAGAAACTTTGGTTCATATTCCCAGCAGAGCAAATGATAAAAGATGACCTGAGGGCTCTGAACCTCCATTTCACCAGGACCTGAAAAACACCAGAGGAATACAGGCACTGTTTCTCTTAGCAGAGAGAAGAGGGGAAAAGGGAAGACTCCTGCAAGTAGTAATAAGTGTAGGGGTGACTTAGAAAGGAATTGAAGGTAAGACAATTGAACAAAGTGGGGAGAATATAAATATATATATACATATATATATGTACATATATATACATGTATATATTCACAGATATAGAATCAGTCCATATCAGTGACCTTGAAAGAACTATTGTAGTTTCCAATGGAGGGGATGGGACAGAGAACTCTGGTGGTGGGAACTGTATGGAATTATACCCCCATTATCTTACAATTTTGTAAGTCAATATTAAATGACTAATAACAACAACAATAATAATGATGCAGAATGGAGAGCAGGACAGTTGCCCCACAGCCAGAGCTTCTCCCTGTCCTCCTGGGAAGGCATTGCATGCTGGGCCCTCCTGTCCCCTTGCTCTGCATGGGGGAGAGGGTGTGAGCCTGTGAGGGCCCCCATGTGTATGCAGTGGGCTGTGTGCACAGGATGTTGGCATGGGGAAAGCACACAGCTCTGTCTTGCCCAAATGGGAATGGTACTCAGAAATGAGTTTACAGGAGCCTGAGAATGTCTCCCCCTGTCCCCAAGTGGGGGAAGTCAGTGGAAGGTATGGCCCCACGGGCCGAGAGGGGTCCTCCAGCCAGTGGTAACCCCAAAAGGAGGGAGCATAAGTGACATGGCATAACAGGGAGGAAGAAAGGAAACATCCAAACTAGTTTGCAGGATGGATCTCCTGACTCGGGGTAAGAGGACAGAGCATGTTCAGTCTGTTCTGGAAGCCCAAGGCCTGACCTGTAAACTCATTTCTGAGTACCATTCCCATTTGGGCAAGACAGAGCTGTGTGCTTTCCCCATGCCAACATCCTGTGCACACAGCCCACTGCATACCCATGGGGACCCTCACAGGCTCACACCCTCTCCCCCATGCAGAGCAAGGGAACAGGAGGGCCCAACATGCAATGCCTTCCCAGGAGGACAGGGAGAAGCTCTGGCTGTGGGACAACTGTCCTGCTCTCCATTGTGATCCCTTCCCCCCTGGGAACATCCTTCCTGGGGCTGGGCTTCAGTTGATCAGACAGTTACAGGGCTGGGATGGGAATTTATGGTCTGTGGTCTAAGGAGGGTGGCTATGCTAATATTTTTTGGGTGGCCTGAGAGCAAAGATTGTTTTGGTTTTAAAATGCATACACATGCATGCACCCCCCCACACACACACACATACAAGTGTTGCATTCTAACCACTGAGCCACCTCCCTGGAAATCTACCCAGATGAAATGCAAGAATGATCTGGAAGGGAAACTCTCCCTACAACGACCCAAAAGCAGAACATTCCAAGTGTCCACTGACAGAAGACCAATACACTAAACATGATCCACCCACACAGTGGAATACTATTCAGTCATTAAAAATAAAGGGATCCTAACATGCTACAACAGAGGTGCACTTCAAGGGTGTGACACTGAGGGAAATAAGTCAGACACTTAGAGAGATATATCCTGTAGGGTTTCCACTTACTTAGGCTCCTAGAGACATCCAGGGCTGGGAGGAGGAGGATGAGGATAGGTTACTTAAGTTGTAGAGGATTTCTGTTTGGGTTACTGTTGGGCAGTACACCAGCTTCCCCCTGCTTATCCCTGCGGTCTATTTACATAACCAGTTACCTAGGAACCTCCCTGCCTGCAGGGCATTGGCTTAATCCCCACTGGTTCATGATGTCTTTTTGCTCTGCCCCCTCTCTTAGTCACCCTGATTTCCACCAGTCTCTTTTCGCTCCACCCTCTCTACATCACATCCTGTTTCCACCCTACTTGGTGAGTATATATACAGCTTCTCTTCTGTTTTAACACACTTGGGATTGCCTTCCAGCTCCGAGAGTTCCATAGTCTCTCTCCTGCGACACTAGCCCAGCACAAGTTCCTGATCCTTCTCCCATGCAGCAGCCTAGGTTGGCTCCAGTCGAGTTCTCTCCAACCCAGAGAGCACTTGCTCGGGAAGAAGCACCCTCAGGCTATCCCGGCAGGTTACTGAAAAGGTTTTGGAAATTGACAGTGGCAATTGTTGCCCAACATGGTGAATGTAGTTAATGCTGAGTAACTGTAAACTTATGATGGGGATTTTTTTTTTCTATATTTGGGGGGATTAATGGTATACAGTCAACAGAAAAAATACAGTAGTTTGTACATGTGTAACATTTTTCAGTTTTCCACATAACAATTCAGACCCTTCTAGTTCCTTCTCTGCAATCATGTTCCAGGACCTGAACCCTCCCCCTCACACCCCAGAGTCTTTTACTTTGATGCAATGCACCAAACTCAGTCCAAGTTCTGCTTTGTGTTTTCTTATTTTTCAGCTTCTCTCATTATTATTAGTGATTTTGTAGACAAGATTGTGGGATAAGAGGGACACAGTTCACACAACTCCCATGAACAGTGGACCATATTTAGTCCCCTCTACTGGAAGCTTCCCCATTTTTTATCCCTCTGGGAGTATGGACCAAAGATCTCTATGGTGCGCTGAAGGCTGGAGGTCTGACTTTTACAATTGCTTCTCTGATGGACATGGGCATTGACAGGCCAGTCCATACTATGATGGGGATTTTTATGTTGTGTATATAAGATTATTGGGGCTGCAACAACAGATGAATGGCTGGGCCACTTGTGGTCTATATACACAACAGAATACTACTCAGCTACTAAAAATGGTGAATTCATCTTCTTTACCCCATCTTGGATGGAACTTGAAGAAATCATGTTAAGTGAGATAAGCCAGAAAGAGAAGGATGAATTTGGGATAATCTCACTCATAGACAGAAGTTGAAGAACAAGATCAGAAGGGAAAACACTAAGCAGAACTTGGACTGGAGTTGGTGTATTGAACCAAAGTCAGACTCTGGGGTGGGGGGGAGGGTTCAGGTACTGTAAATTGTGCTGCTATGAATATAAGTATACACAGATCTTTTTGGGTGGGTGTGTTTATTTATTTAAGATATATTCCCAGGAGAGGAATTGCCAGGTCTTAGGGTAGGCCCGTTCCTTGCCTTCTGAGAGTTCTCCAGCTTGCTTTCCATAGGAGTTGAATCAATTTGCATTCCCACTAGTAGTGTAAAAAGAGTCTCTTTAAGGGAGTTGGGCGGTAGCACAGTGGGTTAAGCACATGTGGCACAAAGTGCAAGGACTGGCATGAGGATCCCGGTTCAAGCCCCTGGCTCCCCACCTGTAGGGGAGTCACTTCACAGGTGGTGAAGCAGGTCTTCAGGTGTCTATCTTTCTCTTCCCCTTTCTGTCTTCCCCTGCTCTCTCCATTTCTCTCTGTCCTATCCAACAACAATGATATCAACAACAATAATAACTACTACAACTATAAAAACAAGGGCAAAAAAGGAAATAAATAAATAAATATTTTAAAAGTCTCTTTACCCCCACAACCTCTCCAACATTCATTGTTACTGTTCTTTCAGAATGTTCATTAAAGAAGAGATCCAAAGAGCCAACAGCCGTGGGAAAAAAAGAAAGCTCATTCACTGATTATCAGATAAATGAAAATAAAGACAACAATGAGATATCACTTTACTCCTGTAAAAACATTTTTTAAAATTCATTTGCCCTGCCTCATCTGCAGACTTGGAGAATGTGATTTACTTTTTATAGAGGCAGAGAAAGAATGTAAAAAACATAATACTGAAACTTCCTTCAATGTGCTGGGGGCCTGGCTTAAGCCTGGGTCTTGCACATGTCAAAGCAGCACACTATCCTAGTAAGCTATTCCTCTAGTCTGACTGTCTGTTTCTGATCCTGTACCTATGTGGACTGTGTCAGCATACCTTGTCATTGGGGCGACTGTTACTGTCTCTTCCTCTGGTTTTTCCTTTCCCAGCTCAGAAATTTCAGCTTATTTCTAAGTCATCAAGGTTTAAAGCATTTTTTAGAAAGATTTTATTTGTTTTGGGTAGTGATGGAGGGGCATTGAGAGGGAAGGGGAGATAGAGAGGGGAGTCAGAAACACAGAGAGAGAGATGCACAGAGAGAGATGTACCTGCAACACTGCTTCAGTGCTTATGAATCTTCTCTCCTGCAGATGTGGCTTCTCCCCTGCAGATGTGGCTTGAACCTGGTTATTGTGCACTGCAATGTATGCATTCAACCAAGTGCACCACAACCTGGCCCTTGCATCTTTCTCTCTCTCTTTCTTTCTTTCTTTCTTTTTTTTTTTTTTTTACAAAAATATCTGTTTGAGAGAAAAAGAGAGAGAGAGAGAGAGAAACAGCCATCATTATGATACATACAGTGCTAGGGATTGAACCCGAGACCCCAGGCAATGCACATCCTGTGTTCTTCTGCTGTGCCACCTCCTGAGCCATACTGTGGAATCGACAGTCGCTTTGCAACCACAAGCCTCTTGTTCTGCACCTCTGGTTCTGGATTTCAGTGGCTCTGGCCACTTGCATATCACCAGCAAGCTCTTCCCAACTTTCTCATGCTGATCCACTTCCTTTTGGGTTGATGGCTATACAAGACAGTGAGCTGCCTCTGCTGACCAATTTAGAGCTTTGTCTTTCTCCTCATTAGACTCATCTTCCCATCTGTGAACCCTAAAGTAACCCTAGAGCTGTGACCCGACATACAGGCTGGCATGGAACCTGGGGTTTTGGCTTTGGGAAGACATCTGGTTCCCCACATCCAGCTCTGAGTCCCTGGGGAGTGGTAGGGCCTGGTTTAGTGCAGAGAGAGCCATGGGGTGCCCCAGTCCCCATCTCCTCTCCTGTTGTCCCCCTAATGCGGCTTCTTGAGACTTCGGCAAAATTGATAAGCTTCGTGCTCCTTTAAGACAAGCCTCCTTCCTTTGCCAGCTTCATTAGAACGGGACAGAGCAGTTGCCAAGGCAACGGCACTAACTCTCCAGTCTTCTGCAAATTTCCTAGCAAATGGGGCCCGGACGCACGCGAGCTGTCCAGCCGCCTGTGCTCAGAGCCGGCAGGATGCCCGGCTCCCTCACCCCTGGCTCTGTGCCCAGCACCCCACACAGCCTCCCCCGTGAGCTCTGCTTATCCTTCCTCCCTTACCAGCCTCTGGGAGGATGGCAGGGGGTATGCAGGTCTCTCTGTTAAGCTGAATCTCATGGAGCAGTGGGTGTGGATGGAGATTCCTCTGTGTGGCAGGTAGATTGGGCAGACAGGGCCTCCTTGGGAGGCTGTGGACACCAGCCTTCATGACGGACTCATGCTCAGGGTTGAGGGTGCATCTGTGTTGGCACTGAGTATTCATGTGCTCAATGCCCAGGCTTCTTTTTTTCAGTTTATTTTATTATTATTATTTTTAAAATTTTTATTTATAAAAAGGAAACACTGATGGGGCCGGGGCAGTAGCACAGTAGCTTAAGCGCACATGGCACGAAGTGCAAGGACTGGCACAAGGATCCTGGTTCGAGCCCCCAGCTCCCCACCTGCGGGGGGGGGGGGCATCACTTCACAAGTGGTGAAGCAGGAGAAAAAAAGGAAACACTGACAAAATCTATAGGATAAGAGGGGTACAACTCTACACAATTCCTACCACCAGAACTCCGTATCCCATCCCCTCCCCTGATAGCTTTCCTATTATTTATCCCTCTGGGAGTATGGACCCAGGGTCATTATGGGGTGCAGAAGGTGGAAGGTCTGACTTCTGTAATTGCTTCCCTGCTGAACATGGGCATTGGCAGGTCGATCCATACTCCCAGCCTGCCTCTCTCCTTCCCCAGTGGGTGGGACTCTGGGGAAGCGGGGCTCCAGGATACAGTGGTGGCGGTTGTCTGTCCAGGGAAATCAGGTTGTCATCATGGTAGCATCTGGAACCTGGTTGCTGAAAGAAGAGTTAACATATAAAGCCAAACAGTTTGTTGACTAATCATGAACCTAAAGGCTGGAATATTGCAGATGAAGATTTGGGGTCTCCATTTTGTAGATAGCTAGTAGGCCTAAAGGCTGGAATAGTGCAGATGAAGAGTTGGGGTCTCCATTTTGTAGATAGCTAGTAGGCCTATTTTAGTTGTATCCCATAGAGCCCATGACTATACTAGTTTTTTTTTTCTGAGCCTGACATCTGATATGCAGGTGGATCCAAGTTATTGTCTGGGGAGATGATGTCATAGATAGAAAAAGGGCTAGAAAGCTGAATCAGGGAAGAGAATAGTTCCCAAATATGGGACAGTTGTATAAATATTGTTGACTGTAAACCCCATTTATTTGATCTGGGGCCCATATTCTCCATAGGAGCCTATGTGACCTCTGCATCCCTGTAGATCTGAGCTCACTTTTTAAAAAATTTATTTATAAAAAGGAAACATTGACAAAACCATAGAATAAGAGGGGTACAACTCCACAGTTCCCACCACCAGAACTCTGTATCCCATCCCCTCCCTTGATAGCTTTCCTGTTCTTTATCCCTCTGGTAGTATAGACCCAGAGTCATTGTGGGATGTAGAAGGTGGAAGGTCTGGCTTCTGTAATTGCTTCTCCACTGAACATGGGCATTAACAGGTTGATCCATACTCCCAGCCTGTCTCTCTCTCTCCCTAGTGGGGCGGGGATCTGGGGAAGCGGGGCTTCAGGACACATTGGTGGGGTTGTCTGTCCAGGGCAGTCTGGTTGGCATCATGCTAGGATCTGGAACCGGTGGCTGAAAAGAGAGCTAACATATAAAGCCAAACAAATTGTTGACTAATCATGAACCTAAAGGCTGGAATAGTGCAGATGAAGAGTTGGGGGGGGTGGTCAGCATTTTGTAAATAGCTAGTAGGCATATTTTAGTTCTAGTCCAAAGGGCCATGACTACGCTAGTTCCCCCCCCTCCCCCCCGAGCCTGAAATCTGATATGCAGGTGGATCCAAGTTATTGTCTGGGGAGATGATGTCATGACTGGAAAAAGAACCAGAAAGCTTGACCAGGGAAGAGAGTAGCTCCTAAATATGGAAAAGATGCATAAATATTGTTGACTGTAAACCTCATCAATTTGATCTGATCTGGGGCCCATATTCAATTTAGAAGCCTATATGACCTCTGCATCCCTGTAGATCTGAGCTCACATTCTATGGTCATGAGTAGGAATGTTCCAAACTGCCCCAATTTCAGGACCCATCTTCTCAGGTGGAGCATAGAGTATGTTGTCTAGTCTCCCTTCAGAGGATGGAACATTCTTTATCGTTGTTGATCCAAGTTGAGGGCAAGGTCCTATGGGGATGAGCTCGCATTCTGTGGTCATGAGTATGCCCAGGCTTCTAACCTTGGAAAAGCAGCTGGTCCTGGGAGCTGCCTCGGCTTCTGGACTGGGTACCGACTGGGTCCTGCCACTGTGGGCTTGGGCACAATGGCTATGGAGAACTCACTGTTGCTTGCCATCTGTAGTCCTACTGTGTGTCTGCCATGTACCTTGGCACCAGGGCCCTATAGGCTGTGGCCTGGCTGGTTAGTGGAAGCTGTTCCCTGGCAGAGTCACTGCTGTGCTCTGTCATGTCTGCTCTGGGGGTTCCACGCTGGTCCATACTACTCTTCCTCCCACACACCCTTCTTTTTTTTATATTTTATTTATTTATTTTCTTTGTTGTCCTTGTTGTTTTTCATTGTTGTTGTAGTTATTATTGTTATTGATGTTGTCATTGTTGGATAGGACAGAGAGAAATGGAGAGGAGAGGAATACATAGAGGGGCAGAGAAAGATAGACACCTGTAGACCTGCTTCACCGCTTGTGAAGCGACTCCCCTGCAGGTGGGGAGCCGGGGCTCGAACCGGAATCCTTATGCCGACCTTGTGCTTTGCACCACCTGCACTTAACCCGCTGAGCTACAGCCCGACTCCCCCCACACACCCTTCTTCGTCTTCTTCAGAGACTGCACCTGTGCCCAGCTCTGTCCTCTCCCCACCGCCTTCCTGCTCCCAGACCTCGAGCAGCTCCAGCAGTCCCTCCAGTGTAGACATGTCCCAGAGAGGGTACCCAGGGCTCCCAGGGGTCCTGCCATTTCCCACTACCCAATCCCCAGCTCATGGCATGACTTTCCAGTGCTTTCTCTCTCCTTCGGTTCAGATCTCAGGTGACAGGCACTCCACCCACTCCAGGGGACCCCACCTCTGCCAGGATGGCAGCATGTCAAGTGACCTTTCTATGTGTCTACTGGTAGAGTTTGCTGCCACCCCCCCCACCCCACTTCCATTTCCTGCATCAGTGGCTTCCTTTACAGAAAAAAAGGCCTTTGCTTTCCTTTCTTTCCTCAGTCCCTTCTTCAAAGCTGCCACCACCAGAGGTGACTTCTAGGGGCCATATCCAGTGCTCAGCAGACATCTCTCCCTCATTGGGGGAAGTCCTTTGTAGTTCACACCTACTCTGTGTCCCTCACACTCTCAGCTAGTCCTGCTCCCTTTCTGAAGGCAGGTGGTAGAGGGCACTGCTCTCCCAAGTCATGCTGTCAGGCCCCTCCTCCAGCCCCAACATGACCAGCAATTCTGTCTGTCCCCCTATGAATGTGATACAGCCTCTGCTGCCTGAGCTCAATAGCTACTTCCTGTCCTACAGCTGCTCCTTACCACCTGAGATGCTCCCACCCTTAGTTCTGTAGCCCCCATTCCAACTCCATGACCTTCCCCTTCCAGCACCCCTGCCCCGTGCCGCCTCTGTTCATGCCCATAGTCATGGCTACTCCTGTTTCACTCTCCTCTCCCCTCCCCTCCCCATCTTCCCCCTCCCCTTCCCTCCCTTCTCTTCTCTCCTCTCCTCCCCTTCCCTCCTGTCCCCTCCCCTTCATCTCTCTCCCTTTCTTCTCCTATTCTCTTTCTTCTAGCTATTAGGGGCTTGAACCTGGAACCTCAGACAAGAAAGTCTTTCTGCATAACCATTATGCTGCCTCCCTAGTTTTTCATTCAAACCGCTTTCTGCACCTTGACTCTTCATGTTCCTTCTCCCAGGTTCCTGAGTCAGCTGGCTGCTGCATCAACCTCACAGAGGCCCTGTCCTTCAGAGGGCACTGCTGGCCTGGCCCTTGAAGCTTCTCCCACCTTTCAAATCTTATCCTTTCACTCTCCTGTCCTCAGCCCCTCCAGCTTCACCTTCTCCTTGCTGCCTGGGGCACACAAGAGCCTGCCTGCCCTAAGTCATTGTGCACCCATTCTTTTCCCAGGAGTCCTCTTGTCTCTACTCCTGCACAGATTCACCCCCCCCCCCCCACACACACACCCAATATCAGCTTAAGTGCTACCAGGGAAGCAAGCCTTCCCTGTCCCCGACTCTCATCTACCCCAAGTCTTTCTGACATTTGACTCTGCTTTTTTGTCGTCTTAATGCTTAGTAGCATCTGGGGATAATCAGAACAAATTGCCACAGGCCAGGGCTTAAAAGAATAGATGTTTCTCTTCTCCTAGGTTTGGAGCCAGAAGTCTGAGGCTGTCCTTCCTGAGGCTCAGGAGGGGCTGTCCTGCTTCTTTCACATCCTGGTGTGCTAGCTCCCCTTGGCTTGTGGCCACACCCCCCAGTCTGTGTGCCAAGCATCTTCTGTCACCTGTTCTTTTCTGCTTCTGATCTACTCTGGCTTCCTCCTAGCAGATGAGTCTAGGAGCTTCTCCAAACACCTGGCAAATTCCTTAGCTCCATCACATTTGCAAATACCCTATTTTCATGAAAAGAATATTCTGAGGAGCCAGGATGCAAATAGCTTCTGGAAATCTGTTTTTATTTTATTTTATTTATTTATTTATTTAATTTAGCCTAAGGTAGGGGCAGAAAATAAAGAAGAAAGAAATGAAAGAAGGAGGTAAATATTGATTGTGTAAGAGCTGTGAAGCTGGTAAATAGAGGTCATTTGGGGCAGATGATGTGCACCCAGGAGTCAGAGAAGGGGGAAGTGCATGGAAATGTGTACGGTGAGACTGTGATTTTTGGAGGAGTAGGAAAGGGAGGTGCAATAGGAAGGAGCTGGCTGGCTCTGGGGGTTTTAGGAAGGAAAGCAATGTGTCTGGTTTACATTTTAAGCTCTCTATGGAGAACTGAGAACCAAGGAGAGACTGTCATGGGGTGAAACGTCCTGTGATGACGGCAGGCTCAGAGAGCGTGACAGAGCCAAAGGACAATGTGATGGGGCACATTGTTCCCAGAGCATTTAGACAGGATATGCTGGTGACTTGGGAGTTGAGGATGGTGGGAAGCTGTGTTTCAGGGCTCTGGGTGGAGATATGGGGAAGAGACAGACAAGGGAGGTGGGGACAAGGTCATAGAGTCCCTTCTGTGAGTCACTCACCCCACCTTGGGGAGAAGCATGGTGAAGGGGAGGGCAGAGGACAGTCCTCACAGAACCCAGAGTCCAGGACCGAGGACAGCACTAGGGCTAGCATAGGCTATAGTCCTTTGGCTATACGGGTTGGACTCCCCTAAACTGTATGGCCCCCAGTATGTTGGGAGAGCTTAGGCAGCAGGCTGGGGGACCCCAGGTCCCAGGCAATGATTTGGACCTTCTGCTCTCTGGAACCAAGGTACAGCTGAGTGAGAGACCCTACCTTCCCATCCTTGGACCTGGGCTGGGACATGTCCTCCATTTCCAGGTGTGGGGGCAATTCAACCCTGTTTCTGAGCCTGAGAGCCTGATTGGTGCCATCTGCAGCCCTCTCAGACCCTGGGTGCAGGAGGGCATCATTAGCTTGCAGTGAGTCACAGTGCCAGCTCCTGCATGTGCATGAAGTGGATTCTCACCATGTCTATATTTAATTGCACTGCTTCCACCTTTAAAAGGTGAGGAAACTGGTCAAAACGCTGAGCATCCTGCCCCAGATGGGGGCCCAATGCCCCTCTTAGACTTCTAACTATGCTGGGTGTTGGGGCTTATTCTCTCTTTCCAGATTGGAAACCTCCTCTGAATATCCCCCTCACTTCAGAAGAGAGCTTCTAGGACAAAAAGAGTCTATTTGCAGAATGCTGATCTGTTTCAGGCCATGGGCTCTTCCCAGCTGATTGGTCTCTTGTTTATGACTCATTTATATGTGGGGAAGCTGAGGCAGAAGCCAGGGAGTCTCTGGCCCTGGGTTATCGGGTCTAGAAGTGGCAGAACTGCCTCAATCCCCCAGGGTCCAGAGCTGGGGTCTCCTCTTGCCAAGCTGCCCTGTCTACCACTGCCTCCCCCCCTCCATTTCCTATCCCAGATGGGGCTTCTCAACTCCCAAATACACCTCTGCAGAGGCAGACTCTGCTAGAGGGCTGAAGCTCTCTCCCCAGGGTACAATCTGAGACCAAAGAAGCCAAGAGGACCAGAGGCTAGTAAATGCACCAGTGAAGGTCATTGGTTTAGGGGGGGAAAAGAAGGTAAAATGAAACAGGACACACCAATTTCTTTTTTTTTTTTTAATTTTTTGCTTCTTCCCCCCTTTGTTGCCCCTGTTGTTTTATTGTTGTTGTTGTTGTTGTTATTGTTGTCATTGTTGGATAAGACAGAGAGAAATGGAGAGAGGAGGGGAAGACAGAGAGGGGGAAAGAAAGACACCTGCAGACCTGCTTCATTGCCTGTGAAGTGACACCCCTGCAGGTGGGGAGCTGGGGGCTCAAACCAGTATCCTTACACCGGTCCTTGCATTTCATGCCACATGTGCTTAACCCACTGTGCTGCCGCCTGACTCCCGACACATCAATTTCTATGCAGCAGCAGCAAAAAAAAAAAAAAAAACAACCCCAAAACAACTCAACAACAACAACAATAATAAAACCAAATTGGAGACAGTCTTGAAATTCTATACCAAATATACTATTTAGGGAAAAACCCTCTAAAGGTCTTTACTGGCAACCCCTAAGCACAGCAATGAAGCACCCATTGTGGACCTGTGCCTCCTTTCAAAAAAGTTTTTGTTTTAGTTAAGAAATGCTGTGCCTATATGTGGAGTGGAGATTTTAGGGTTCTTGAAGAGATGACCTGGGCCTGGAAAGGTAGCACTTAATGGCTAGGCAAAATGCCTTTCTTCATACTTGGGGCTGTAAATTGAATCCCCCATATGCCACTGTAAGCCAGAGGTGAGCAGTGCTCTGGGGGAAAAATGACCCTAGGGGAAGGACTAATCACAGACTCTTAGCAAGCTTCTGTGTCGTAAGGGACAGTGCTGAGGTCACACTTCCACTCTCCTATCTCCTTGGAGCTTGCTCAGAATGTGGGAATAGGAGTGGGGAAGACCTGAGTGGTCACCACCTGGACGCAGTGAGGCAGGACTCGGGTCCTTTGTTCTTGTGGGTGAAAGCGAAGACTTCTATCAAAATATTATGCTGGATAAAGTGGAGATCAGAGATTAGCATCCTGGGCCCCATCTCAGGGTTGAAAGGTAAGGCTTCAGAGACTCTTGCCAGTTGAATCAATGGTTCTGGAGATGCATACACTCATTCCGCAGTGGGCTGTGTGTGACCCTAACCGAAATTCCAACAGAGTATTTATTATCAAAATGTCTTCATTACATCAGAGTATAGAACAGGAGACATCCAAAGCATCTTTGCAGGGGTACACAGATTATGGCAGTTAATGCCAGACCACTGTGGTATTGTCATGGAATCCTCTGGCTCTGTGGTAGGTATTAATTATGTCCAAGGCCTGGATTCTGGGGTCTGAGGGGTGGTGGTGTTTGTCACAGCCTGCAGCTCTAGACCTTTGGCCTTAGGGTCTTATTGACTAAGCTTAAAACATCCACTATGTGCTGTGGTGTAACATTCCTGTAGCTCTATACATATCATATCAGTAATGAGAAAAATAGCTCAGCAGAGAGATCACCGAAGTATTGATCAGTAACAAGCATTACAATTCACTATTACTATATGTCTTGGTAATGCCATTTTGGATTCAGGAATTTAGGTGTGTGTTCAGTTTCTTATATTTCTATGTTTTGAATATTGTTCAGGTGTGGAAAAATTTCTGCTATAATTTCTCTGAATATGTTCTCTACTCTTCGCTCCCTCTTCTCCCCCAGGGATCCCAATAAATCTTTTTTTATTATCTTTATTTATTTATTGGATAGACACAGTCAGAAATTGAGAGGGAAGGGAGAGCTAGACAGAGTGAGAGACAGAGAGACACCTGCAGCACTGCTTCACCACTTGTGAAGCTTTCCCCCTGCAAGTGGGGACTGGGGGCTCAAACCTGGGTCCTTGTGAATTGCAAATTGTAATATGTGCACTCAACCAGGTGCACCACTACCTGGCCCCCCAATAACTCTTATGATGTTTAACTTTTTTATAGAGCCTGCTATTTCATGGAGAAATGTTTTATTTTTCCTAAAGCTTTTTTCTCCACATACTTAAGTTCACAGAGTATGGTGGAAGTGTCTTCTAGCATTCATATTCTTTTCTCCACATGATTTATTCTGCTTCCTAGGCCTCTTACATCAGCCTGAACTGCATTTAAAGTGTCCTTCACACACCCCACCTTTGCTTGGAGTTCTATTTCTGTACTTTGTATTTCTTTGGTAAAATGATCTCTGAGTTCTTGAGTCTGTGTCTGTATGCTAAGTTTAGTTTCTCCTACTTTTTAAAAAATATTTTATTTATTTATTAATGAGAAACATAGGAAGAGAGAGAAAGAGCCAGGCATCACTCTGGTACATGTGCTACCAGGGACTGAACTCAGGACCTCATGCTTTAGAGTCTGATGCTTTATCCACTGTGCCACCTCCCGGACCACATTAAGTTTAGTTTCTTTAACTGATTTTATAATTAGTTTTCTGAAATTTATCTTTTTTTTTTTTTCTTTCTAGATCTGTGCCTATCTGGTCATTTGGGGTTTCTGTCATTGTTGTCTGTGTATTTCCATTTACATATTTAGTGCAGCTTTTTTGTTGTTGTGCCAGCAAGAGGTGCTGTAGCTAAGGTGTTTTATTTTTCTACTTATATAACTTGGTGGGGAAGGAGAGGTGGTTTTTTTTTTTTTTCATTTCTCTATTAGGGGATTAATGGCTTACAGTCAACAGTTATATACAATAATGTATTGTATATATTACACACATAACATTTCCACATAATAATGCAACCCCACTAGGTCCTCCTCTGCCATCATGTTTCAGGACCTTGTAAACCCTCTGCCACCCCCACCCCCCTGCCACACCACAGTCATTTTCTTTGGTGCAACAAACCAACTTCAGTCCAAGTTCTGATTAGAGTTTTCCCTTCTGATCTTGTTTTTGAACTTCTGTCTATGAGTAAGATCACCCTATATTCATCCTTTGTTTCTGATTTATCTCACTTAACATGATTCTGTCAAGCTCCACCCAAGATGGGGTAAAGAAGGTGAATTCACCATGAACCTGAGACTTTGGAGCCTCAGGAATAAGAGTTTCTTTGCATAAACATTATGCCACCTACCCCTGTTCACATTTCTCAATTTTCCACATAACAATTCAACCCCCCCCAGGTTCTCCTCTGCCATCGTGTTCCAGGACCTGAACCCCTCACTCCCACCCCATAGTCCTTTACTTTGTTGCAATACACTAGACTCAGTCCAAGTTCTGCTTTGTATTTATTGTTCAACTTTAAAAAAATTTTAAAAATCTTTATTTATTAGATAGACAGCCAGAAATGGAGAGGAAAGGGGTAACAGAGGGGGAGAGAGACAGAGAGAGACACCTGCAGCCCTGCTTCACCACTTGTGAAGCTTTCCCCCTGCAGGTGAGGACTCAGGGGTTGAACTTGGGACTTGACAGAGCCTCAGGTATGAGAGTCTGTTTGCATAACCATTGTGCTATCTACCCCCACCCTCTCCCTCACTCCTGATCAGCTTGCCTATACCCAATTGAGGTTAAATAGTTACTTAAGAAGTATGGTTGTTAAGTTGGTAAGTCACTAGGTGATTAAAAAAAAAACAATTGTTTCAACTCATCACTCCATCTTGCAATGATGGACTTCAGCTGCTAATCACTTGCCATGCCACTGGAAGTTGTCTGAGACTTACTTTTCTAGTTGGCTGTGGGAGTCTAAGCCTACCAGAGATCTTTAATTTCAGTCATATTTTTTCTTTTAACACTAGTGGGTCCCTGTGCACAGTTCGATATCCTGTTGCCCCTGGTTTCACAGGTTAAGCACCCAGATCTACTTTTCTGCCATCAGCATGTGCTCTACTGGGTAAATCCCAATTTGGCATCAGCTGAATATGGATTTTTGAGTCCTGAGAATCTCTTCTTTCCCTTTTCCACCCACTAACTGCAAATGTTAGCACTCATCTGTGACTTAGCGAGCTTCTGAAAAAGTACTCATTGTATTTCAGCTGATTTTTGTTGCTTTTTCTAATTGATTGGGAAGAGAAAAATGAGACCACTGTTATTCCATACCCAAGCCTCCAGGAAATATCATTCCAATCTTGATATTAATGATGAATTGTGTGCTTTTTCATCTATTTTCTTCATCAGTGGAGAGTTTTATCAGTTTTTTTTCACTGCAAAGATTAAGTATTTAGCTTAGTTAACATTCTCTGTTTTGCTTGTTTTTCTGTTAATATTCTTTCTTTTTCAAATATTTATTTTTTCTCCATTCTTCTTACTCTGGATCTATTTTCCTTTACTTTCAGTTCTTGAGACAGAATCTTAGGTTATTGAGTTTTTGCTGGGCTAGTGTGGGTATGACTCTTCCAGCACACATACTCTCTGGGTTGGAGAAAATGTGACCGGAGCCAGCCTGGGCTGTTACTCACTCAGTGACAGGAGGGAGATGACTCAGGAACAGACTCATGGTGGTGAGGCAATTTAGTTCTCTATTGATCAGAGAGTCCAGGCGTTTTAAGGTCAGACACGAAAGCGGCAAGTCGGAAATGGAAATGGCTTGACATGGTTTGGAAAGGGGCGGAGAAAGGCAAAAGGGCTGGGAAAAGTAGGAACTTCCTTAGCAACTGTTGCTAGGGTTTTAACTGGTAGGATTAGTAATACCCTGCAGGCAGGGAGGGTCTTGAGGGTAGAAAGAAGATAGATTAAAGGAATGGAATGGGTGGGGATCTTTCCGGAAAAATAATGATTATGATTATGTAGATAATAAGGGAGCAGGCCATAGTATCAGGAATGCAGGGTGCTTTGTGAGGCAGAGAGAGGATGGATGTCCCCTCAAGTTAAGCCCTGCCAAGCTCAAACACATCCTCACAATTACCCAACAATTTTTGACCTTTATTTATTTCTGAAAGAAGCCAACTAAAGCTATAAATTTACCTCTTAGCAGTTTTAACTGTGTTATGTTGTCTTTCCATCAGGTTTCAGTGTGAAGTACTTTTAGTTTCCTTGATGATTTCTTCCTTAAACATAGATTATTTAGATGTTGTGGACATCCATAAGTTTGGGAATTCTCAACACATTATTATTCATGTCTAACTTACCCCTTTGTGGTCAGAGAATACACTCTGTCTTCCTTTAGTCATTTTCAATGTAGCTAACTTGTTCTTGGCCTAGAATATGCTCTGTCTTGGTGATCAGACCACACACACTTATGAAGCATGTATATTTTTCTGTTGCTGGGTTCAGTGTTCAATACATATCAATTATGTCTATGTGATGGATAGTGTTCTTCAAATCCTCTACATTTTTATTGACCTTTCTCCCTTCAGCTCTTTTGTCAATAACTAAGAAAGGAGCATTAAGATACTTTACTAGGATGGTGGAATTGTTTTTCCTTCGTCAAATTTATCAATGCTTGTTTCATGTATTTTGAGGCTCTGTTATTAAGTAAACAAACAACTATGGTTGTTTTTTTTCTTTTTGATCAATTATTTTTATGAAATGTCCATCTTTATCTTTGCTGACATTTGTTGTCTTGAAATCTATTTCATGTGATATTAATAAAGCTATCCACTCCTTACTGTTTGCATGATCTTTATTTTTTACCCACTTACTTCCAACCTATATTGTCTTTATACTTGGAGTACTTCTAGTGTAGATGGTGTTGATTTGCTTTATTTTACCCACTCACCACATGAGGGTCACAAAGATGTCCTCTGACAATGCACATGGTGAGTCACCAGGGACCAGGCATGGGTATCTCTCTCATCTTGTCCTCACAACAAGACTTGTGTGATCACTTAAGTGCACCCTCATTCTTCTTCTCCCCTTCCCCAGGCTCTCCTGTGCTAAATTCATTCCCCCACTTGATTTAACTCTAGAAATGGTCTCTTCTTTATTCTGATTTTCCTGTCACTAGTTCCTTCAGAATCCTGCCCGTTCAACAAAATACAGCATTTAAACCATGAATCTGATCTTGGTCCTTCTGACTCAGAATGAATGGAACATCTGCAAAGGACTGGGTCCTAGAGGTCTGTGTGGCCACCCCCCAGACATGTCCCCTGTGTCACCAACAACACTTCAGTTGCTGGGCCTATGAGGTCTCTTGCTTTCTGCTTACAGAGAGTTTTAAGGTTCTCAAACTACTCACAAACCAGAACTAGAGGTGGGGTGTTAGCAATTATGGGATATTTCAGGAGTGCCGCCAGGCCAGGCAATTGCCTCTGAAGACCCTGATGGCTTATTTGTCTCTTTTCCTAACCATTCCATTATGGGCTAGATGTGGAAGAGAGGGGTGATTTTATTCCTGAAACTGGATATGGAGTTGTAACTCCTTTCCTTCCATGATTCTACCCAGGTCTGAGCTAAACTGAGACACAGAGATGGAGAAGGAAATGTGGGAGAGAGATGAGGGTGGAGACAGAGATGCAGATGGGGGTGTGGATGGCCAACTCTCTCTTTTGCCGACAATGCTTCCAGGCTTGTTTTTGCATGAATGTCTCCCCAGGATCCAGTTCCCAAGTCCAGAGTCCATATTCAGGCACAGGTTTATGCAATGGGCTGTGCTTTGTCACAGGGAAAGAGTATTGATTGAGCCATTCAATTCTCTGAGCAGGTCAATCCATCCCCATTTGCTGCAACACAAGAGTATTTATTCCTTTAACAGATGTTGTTCTTTATTGGGTCCTCACTGGGGGGGGAGAAGCAGGTACCTTGCATGGTGCAGGCCTGTTGGCTTTCCTCCCCTATGCACCTCTCCCTTCCTTCTGCCCCATGCTTGCTCTCTCTCTGCAAACAGAAGAAGCAAACAGGTCCTCTGATGGTGCAGCCCAGCAAACCTGAGTGTGTAGAGGGAGGCAGTGAGATGGAAATATTTCATCCCCAATCAGACCCTGTGGAAATGCATTTCTCTCAGCTGACATGAACTGGTTGGCGTAGAAATGCAGATGCTGGTGGAGTAGAGACCCAAGCTAATGCACAGTCATTGCCTTTCTCAGTTAGGTCTGGCCTAGGCACCTCTCCCGGACAGTGTGGGTGCTTGTCAGGCAGGGCATTTTGCCATGTCTATCTCTGACTAGCACTGCCCAGCCTCTGGCTTGGGAGCCGCCCCCTCCTCCATGGCTTCCTGGGACACCCCAAAGGTGAGCCTAAGGCAGGACACACAGGTGGCCCAGACCTTCAGACTCCATATTCTGGGATGTCCCCTCTCTGTAGAGCTGAGAGCATCTTGGAGACTGACCAACCAGCCTGCTCTGGTTTAAGGAGACTGGAGGTTAGAGGACACAGACTGCACACCCAGACTTCCCACCCAGTTCCCATCACCCCAGGTTCCCCAGTGGAATCTACCAGCACTATTAGAGGCTGTACTCCAATAATAAACCCATATTGAAAGGGCTTCTCTTCACTGGAAATGTCCCACTCAAGGCTGAGGCTATTAGAGAGGGCTGCCCTGATGGAGCAAGTGCCCCCTTCCCTCTCTCTCATCCCTGCACTCCAGGGAGCAGTCTTGGGAATAGTATCCACCCACCCACCCCCACGCACATGCGCACGTACACGCACGCACACACATGCACACTGGTACTGTCTGCTTTCTCTGTCTCCAGCTGCTGGAACGAGACACCTTGAAGGATGTGAAGCCATCATGCACCTTACAGTCACGAACTAATATCACCTTTATTGCTATAATTATTGTTATTCCAAGTGCGGGGAGATGAAGGATGGCCTGTAGGAGCACCCAATCTGCCCAGAAAACCTCATATTTCAGCCTGAAAAGGCTTTGAAATCCAAGGAAGAAAGAGGCTTATAACCAGCGGCATTCAATGATCACTGTATTTGCCTCTGCATGCCCTAGACCCAACTGCGCAAACAGGAAAGAAAAAAAGAAAAGAAAGAGCACCTGCAGAAAATGAAGTCAGTCTTTTGTCCTCCATCCTTTGCTGCCTCCAGACATACTCTGGAGCTTAGGAGGTCTAAGTGCAGGATCCATCCCATGAGAATGAAGCTTGTTGGAAACTCATGCTCAGTGGATCGCTGGCTGTCTAAACACCTTCTCCCTGATGGCAGCAGGCTCAAAAGGGCAGAAGTTGGTGGGGTGGGTGCCTTTAATGGCATTTGAAAGCTCTGAGGGATGGTAGGTGGGCTGGGAGGCCAGAGCGCTCCAGCCTTGGGGTCACTGGTGACTTGAGACTAGGTGGAGGGCAGAATTCAGAGGAACCAGAGAGAGGGACAGCGACAAGCTGTGGGGCTGAGCCCTGGGAGGGGGAGTCTGACTTCAAAGAGTCCAGGCGACCCACCATGCCCTGCCATCCCTCCTGCTGCCACATGGCATGAAACAGAGACTTAACAGCCACACAAAGCTGCAGGAATAAGCCCTGTGCCATGGAAGGAGCTGCTGGTGGCTGTAAGGGCATTTGGGGACAGAAGGAACCCCCTGACCTGGGGCAGTGTGCTGCCCACCATTAGGCCAGTGAGTGTGCAGAAAGTGTGAGGCTTATGTCTGCCTCACACTTTCTCTTTCCTCACAGCTTCCTTTCTTTTTCTCCTTTATTTGATAGGACAGAGAGAAATTGAAAGAGGGGGGTGAGATAGGGAGAGAGACAGAGAGATGCCTGTAGCACTTGCTTCACTTCTCGTGAAACATCCCCCCTGCAAGTGAAGAGCATGGGCTTGAAGGTCCTTGTGCATGGTAATGTGTATGCTCAACAAGGTGCACCACTGCTTAGCCCCCTAGCACAGCCTCCTAAGCACCGGCAGCCGTGGCATTAACTCATATCCCACATCCGAGTCCCTTCCTTCTTTTCTGTACCCAGCTGAAACCCAGCCATTGGGCACAGCCCTGCTAGAACGGAAAGGGGCATGGATGACACAGGTCGACTTAGGACAGTGTCACCAGGCAGTGCAGGACACAGGCTGAGGGGTGGATGCTGGTACAGCCCTGGACAACATCCAGGAAGCCCCACAAGCTCCCGTGATGCCCACTGAAGTCACCCCATTCAGGCTGGTGGGTAGAGGCACTCGCTCCCAGGGAGAGGCAGCCATGTAGAGTCACTTTTCTTTTCTTCTCTTTTCTTTTCTCTTTTCTTCTCTTCTTTTCTTTTCTCTTATTTTTCCTTTCTAATTTTTATTAGATAGGACAGAGAGAAATTGAGAGAGGACGGGGAGACAGAGAGAAGGAGAGAAAGATAGACTACCTTTAGTTCTGCTCCACCACTAGCAAAGCAGACTCCCTGAAGGTGGGGATTGGGGTTCCAGCCTGAGTCCTTGTACTTGGTAATATGTCCTTGCTTAACTGGGTGCACTAACACCTGGCCCTCAGAGCCTCCACTTTCCTTCCCTGGGTCTTATTTGAGGACCCAGCCCCCTGGCTCAGGTTTGCAGGCTGCCCTCTCTTCTCAGATGCTGGCAAAGTCTCAGGAAGTGGGCAAGACAAGAATGGCCCCCAGGGGGTTCAAATCAGGAGCTATAAACCTGAGAGTTATAGTAAACCTGGGACAGGCCACCCTTCCTCCCCCATGCCCAAGCTATCCACACCTGCAGTGGGGAAGCCCTGGGTCATTGTGGCTAGAGAACTTTCCACCCACACCCAAGACTTGCCCAGCCCAAGATAGTGTGTATTTCTGAGGCTTCTCTCACAAAGGGTGCAGGACTTAAAATAGCAGGAAGTGACCATCCCCCAGCTCTAGAGGTCGGAAGTCCAACATTGGGCAGGTGAAATAGCTCTCTGGGACCCAGGTTCAAGCCCCAGACCCCAATACACTGAAGAAAGCTTTGATGCTATGATATCTCTCTCTCTCTCTCTCTCTGCCTTTATCTTAAAAAAAAGAACAAGAATAAAAGAAGATCACAGTTATGGTGTGAGCAGGCCTGTTTCCTGAGACTCTCAGGGAAAGTCCTTCCTGCCCCTCCTGCCTCCTGGGGACTCTCTCTCCAGTGTCCCTAGACTGATGGCCTGATCACTCCATCTCTGCTCTACCTTCTCAAGGTCTCTCCATATGTGTCTGTGCCAAACACTCCTCTGTCTTCCTCCTCTAAGGCTCCGTGAGATGCTTGAACCCTCTGGGATAACCCAGGGTCACCTCGCAGCTTAGCACCCCTCGTCACACTAAAGGCCCTGAATGTAAGCAGCCCAATTCCCATGTCAGCTATCTGAATCTGAATGAATCTGAATTCTCCTATCAGCTGTCTGGTATCTGGGGACCGCTATTCCACTGACCACAGGCAGACTTGCAGACCTCGGAAGAAGGTCACTGAAAGCAGCGCCTTAAAGCCAAATCTCACAGCCTCATAGACTCCCAGTGTCTAACTCTCTGCTGCATTTTCCCGGCTGAACTCCTTTGGAATGGAATTGGCTGTGAGGGCTGTCCCCGGTAATAGATGGAGTTAATAATGTTGCGCTGCAGTGGGGTGCTTCCTTCTTCCCAGACCGCTGCACTCCTGTGACCTCATTTGTTCCTTGGCCTGTGTGTGTGTGTTGGTGGGGGCGGGGGGGGGGGGCTGATGTAGCTCTCCCCACCTGAGCATGGAGTTACCTAGGTGCAGGTAGGGACCCTTCCACATCCTGAGGGTGCCATCTCTCCTGGGGTGTGACACCTGCAGTGGAGAGCACCCTCTACCCTGTTTCCCTGAGGCTCAGGTGTCCAGTTGGCTCTTAGTGAAGTGCTTCCACTAGGGCTTTGGGTCTAGAGGCCCAGCTCCTCTGTCTTGTCTTCTGAACCTCTCCCACCTGGAGCAGAAGGCACAGGCCAGGCGCCCCGGGCATCCCAGCCCCAGGTCCCTCCTGGAATGGTGGCTCTCTTCCAGGTCTCAGGTCTGGGTTCTGGTGGGAGGGCTTCACCAGTACACCATTACCGTTAGGCTCGCTCACACTTGATACTCGATGCTCTTGACACCACCCACCTCACCCCCCACCTGCCACAGGCCTATTTAGGGAGAAACTGACTGCTCTGCCATCCTGATGTGGCTAATGGGGTGATTCCTGGGCCCTGGTGGGTGGGCAACTGTTGGGAGGCTGCAAGGTCATGTCCAGGGACAGAAAGGCTATTGGAGAGGATCAGAAGCTCCTGCACCCCCTCTCTTGTGTTCCTCAAGAGGATAGGTTGAAGAGGCTGGGCAGAAAGATCACAGGTAGCCTCTCTGACCACACTCACTTTGGGGGTGAAGGTGGGGCCAGGCCTCTGGGACAGAGTTCTCTACCCCTCTGTGAGTGACTCAAGGGATAGGAGCCAGAGGTGGTAGGATTTCTCTGACCTGTCAGTCTCTTTGGGGACTCCAGCTGCCAATCAAATGGTATTTCAGAGACATGATGAGTCTGGCTGGGAGAGGGGGTCAGTGCCTGCTGTGTGCCTGGCGTGGTGCTGGGGAGAGGAGGGACTGTGTAGACGTGAAGCCTCATGTATCGTTCCTTCATTAGGGAATTAATGTTTTACTGTTGACAGTAAATACAATAGTTTGTACATGCATAACATTTCCCAGTTTTCCACATTCATGTGCAGTTCTTTAAAAGACCCTCAACATCACCAATGTGTCCCGGAACCTCACCTCTCCAGAGCCCCACCCCACTGGGGAAAGCTAGAATCAGACTGAAGGTATAGATTTACCTGCCAACGCCCATGCTCAGCAGAGAAGCAATTCCAGAAGCCAGGCCTCCCACCTTCTGCACCCCAGTAAGAATTTTTGCCTGTACTCCCAGAGGGGGAGATGTGATAGGGGAAGATGAACAGAGAACTCTGAACCCCAATTTCATCAGGACCCAGAGAGAAAAGAGGAAAAAATAAAGATATTCAGAAGTAATAATAGGTGTAGATGTGACTTAGAAAGGAAGAGAAGGCAGAACCATAGAAAAAAAAAGGGGGGGCAAATGTTTATAAATATAGATAACTATAGGAAAAATAGTCAACCCATATCTGTGACCTTGGGAGAGCCACTTTAGTTTCCAATGGAGGGAATGGGGGACAAAGAATTCTGGTGGTGGGAATGATTTGGAATTATAACTTTGTCACCTCATAATTTTGTAAATCAATATCAAATCATCAGTAAAATTTAATAGAAAAGCTTGCCAGTTGTCAGGGTTTCCTAGCTGAGGTTACAGAAGGCTGTCAGCCTTTCTTAAAAGCCGGGGGTGGGGGGTGGGGGTGGCGCAGGAAGTGGTGCACCTATTTGAGCACAGCTGGGCTTAAGCTCCTGTACCTGCTGGAGGGACACTTCATGAATGGCGAAGCAGGTTTGCAGGTGTTTATCTTTCTCTCCCCCCCCACCTGCTTCCCCTTTATCTTTTGATTTGTCTCTGTTCTATTTTTATTTGAAAAAAGAAAAACGTGGCTGTCGGGAGTGGTGGATTTGTAATGCTGACACCAAGCCCCAGCAATAATCTTGGTGGAAAAAAAAAAAAAGCTAGCCTGGCCATGAGCATAGCCAAGGATCCAGCCCTGGCACCACGTAGGAGAGGCTAGAGTGCCACGGGGTGGGAGGGGACATCGGTGCTATGGTGTTTCTCCCTCTCTGTCTCTCTATTTCTGTCTCTCTAGTTGGTGAAGTGGTTGGCTCAGGAGTGGTGAGATGCTTCATGAGTGAGGGCCCTGTTCAAAGAGAGACAGAGATAGAGACAGAGATATAAAGCACACTGGCAACCTCCCTTTAATGGGGAGTACTGGGAAGGGCAGACCCTGAGCCCCCCAGGTTGCGGTAGAAGGGGTATATCTGTCTCCAAGCCCTGCTCCCTCCACTCTGCCTCCAAGGTCCATATTGGTTTCCTTGTCACAGTGTCCTTCTGACTGCCACACTCCTGCCCCAGCCCCCAGGAATCAGAATGCAACTCTGCCCCTAGAAGACTGGGGCATGGGGCCTCTGAGGAGCCAGGGAACAGGGAGGTGCTCACAAGGACCTGTAGCAAAAGCTAGGCCTCACCTTCGTCTGCTCCCTTTTCTTTGTGAGGACCCTGAGGCAAGTTCCAAGCCCTTCACCCTGAGCTCAGCCTCCCCCCTTCCCCCTGCCCCCCACTAGATGAGTCCCTCTCCCTACCCCAGGCTGTCATAGCCCCTAGGGCCAGGCCTGTGGTGACCTCAGATGGCCACTGGAAGCTACTCAAACTGCTCAGCCCTGGTGTCTCTCCAGGAGTGGTGACTTCCTCTCTCCCCTTCCCCTCTGCAGGGCTTCTCTGAGGCTCCCCACCTGCCACATCCCAATGCTGCCCCTGCATTATTCTTTCTGTCTTGTTTCTATTCTTCAGAAACAGGCTGAGAGATAGAGAGGGAGGGAGAAACAGAACGAAGGAGAATCCAGCCGGGCAGTGGTGGAAGCTTCATGAGCAGTGAAACAGGGCTACAGGTGTCTCTTTCCCCCTCTCCTTGCCTTTCTTCCTCTTTCCTCTCAGTCTCTCTACCCAAAATGAGTACATACAGTAAACAAATAAATGTGGGGAAAAAAGAAATAAAGAGAGAAAGAGACAAAGAAAGAAAGAAAGAAGAAAAAGAGAGAGAGAGAGAATCACTACAACGTGGCTCTACCACTCACAAAGCTACTGCTCACAAGTGCTGGCCAATGACTTGAACTCGGGTTTAAGCTTATGGGAATGCATGTGCTCTACCAACTGAGCTACCTCCCGATCCCCAGCCCCACTCAGGACTGACACACAGCTGGAGGACAGACCCTGAAACACAGCACCAAACCCTGAAGCCTGCCAAGGTCAACTGTTGCATTTGTTATGGTGCCATCCTGTCCCCACTGACTCATGCCTTCGATCCTTTGGCAGAGGAGACACTTCCAGGGAGGAATCAGGTTGAAGTCCCTGTATGGTGC
The DNA here is from genome assembly GCF_950295315.1 of Erinaceus europaeus. Taxonomy (NCBI): domain Eukaryota; kingdom Metazoa; phylum Chordata; class Mammalia; order Eulipotyphla; family Erinaceidae; genus Erinaceus; species Erinaceus europaeus. The sequence continues at coordinate 25,829,551 of NC_080171.1, forward strand.
AGTGGGCTACGAGGGGCTGGGAGAAACGTCAGGGTTCCCCTGGCTCAGGACCTGGAGGGGCTCCTGGGGTGCAGAGACTCAAAAGGGAAAACATCTCTTTGCATCTGAATTCTAGGACAGCTGCTATTTTCAGCATATGCCTATCCCAACATTGTAGAGACTTAAACTGAAATGATTCTTTTCATTTGAAATTTGACTTTTCTCAGGATAACCAGGACCCTATTAAAAGAAAATAGCTACTGGCTGAGCATCCTTATGTGGGTCTGTGTGGGGTTGGGGGTGCTGTGTGAGGCCTCCCCTACCAGAGATCAAACCCAGCATCTCACAGAAGTGCTTTACCTCCTGGTCACTTCTCTGACCCAATTTTCCCCACCATTTTAATTTAATTTATTTATTTTAAAGAAATCATAAAATTGTGTATGTTTGTATCTTTTTTTTTTGTCAGAGACAGAAATTGAGAGGGCTGAGGGAAATAGGGGGGGCGGGAGAGAGAGGGGGATTGCAGCACTGTTTCCCTACTTGTGAAAATTCCCTCCTTGCAGGTGGGGACCAGGGTCTTGAACCCAGGTCCTTACACACTGTAACACATGCTATCAACCAGACACACCAACTCCTGATCCCTCCCCACAATTTTTATATTGAGAGAGGGACAGAGCAAGGGAGAGCATCCTTACTTCCTGCTCCCATGCTCTGCCACTGAGCTGGCTTCCTGAGCCACCTTGTTGTTTCTTAACACAGGCTCGGGGTAAATGTTTCTTTTCTCTCTTTCTAATAAGATGTATTTATTATGAAAGAGACAGAGAGAATGAGAGGGAGAGAACACTGCTCAGGTCAGCATAAAGTGGTGCCAAGGATTGAACCTGGCACCTCTTGGGTCTTGACCATGAAAGCTGGCACTGTAACTAGCTCCCTGGCCCTTGCCCCTCTCCCTCCTCCCTTTCTCTGTTTATAATTACCAGTCCTTCAGCTTCACTGCTCCTGATCAACTTTATTATTATTGTTATTATTATTTTACATAGAAAAAGACAGAAACAGATAGGGACCAGGTGGTGAGTCACCTGGATTAGTGCACACATTCCCATGGATCTGGGTTCAAATCCCTAGCCCCCACTTGTAGAAGGATGCTTTAGGAGCAGTGAAATAGTGCTGCAGGTCTCTCTCTCTTTCCCCCGTTCCTTCTTAATCTCTGTCAAAAACAGCCACCACCACAAACAAACAAAAAACCCAACAGCAACAACCAAACAAACTGGTTTTACCCATTGAGGCTGAGATTAGAGACTCCATGTGAATTCAAGTTCACAATTCAGCCAGATTGAAAGTGATGCTGGAGTTTTACTGGGTGGATGGGTCATCCTTCCGGACATGAGGGTGGCAGGAAGACCAGCTGGGCCTAGAGGGAGCAAAGGAGGAGAGAGACAGAGGGAGGGGGCATGATACCAAGGAGCCTAGTTTTGGTGGTGTTCAGAAGTGAAAGGGGTAGGAAACCTGTTCCTCAGGTGGACCCCAGTGGGAACATGGAGTGATGTGAAATCAGAAAAGTGAGGAACACAGTGCTGGGGTGTTAGTATGTTTCATATTGGTTTGTCCCCCTTCCCCCCAACTCTGAGAGAATTGGTTTGGCCCTTGCTAGTTTTTTGTCCCTCTTTCTCCCCGCCCTGCCCCATATGCTAAGGACGTCCAGAGTCCCAGCAGCAGCGGTGGAGAAAAGAATGATGGGGAAGCACATGGTGTGGTGATTTGCCCTCTCGTGAATAAAGACTAAACTGCAGCTTCTCAGCCCAGCCGTGTGTCCTCGAGTCTCTGTCTCTGTCTATTGCCGCGACGCTAGTCTCGAGTCTCTGTCTCTGTCTATTGCCTGCTGGAGGCTAGGAACCTTAACAACACTGGGGCTAGGTGCTGCTACTCCATGCTGGCTAATTAAGGGAAACAGAGCACCTCCTTGAACATTCAGGCCCTGCCCTGCTTTGTCATTTTAATTAAGGCCAGCCTGCTGCAGAAGGCTGCCTGATCAAACATCCATTCTACCATGTAAAGTCCCAGCAAGTGAAGAATGGCAGGGCTGACAAATAAATATTTGAAAAGGACAGAGAGGCCACTGAATTGCAGACCTAGCTACACGGCTGTTGAGTTTAATTCCATGTACTCCCATTCCTCGCCTTCCAGAGTTGGACAGAGATGTTGGCCCAAGGTCATTAAAAAAAAAAAGAAAACAAAAATGAAGAAATGCAACTAGGGAGATAGCAAAACTGATAATAGCATCAGACTTTTATGCCTGAAGTTACAGGTTTGATCCTCAGATCAGCAGTATTCTGATCTCTCTCTCTCTTTCTCTCTCTCCTTATCTGCTTCATGTAAAATGGAACATGAATCTTTAAAAACTAATTTAGAAAGTTGGAGACTCACAGCTCAAGGAGTCCAAAGAGATGTGATAACAGCATGATATGTGGAATCCTTGATGCAAAAAAGAAACATTAATAAAAACATTTATGTGGACAGGTAGTGGTGCACCCAGTTAAGCACACATGTTACCAAGAACAAGGACCTGGGTTCAAGTCCTCAGTCCCCACCTGCAGGGAGGCTCCTTCATGAGTGGTAAAGCAGGTCCATAGGTGTCTTTCTCTTTCCCTCTCTATCTCACCCTCCCCTCTCAATTTCTCTATGTCCTATATAATGAAACACAGAGAGAAAGAATGGGAAAAAAATGGCTGCTGAGAGTAGTGGATTCATCTACTGACACCAAGTACCAGCAACATAAAATAAAATTTGAAAAACACGGATGAAATCAGAAGTTCAGTTGGTAGTGGCACTGAACCAAGCCAGGGTTTTTTTGGTTTTTTTTTTTGCCTCCAAGATTATCTGCTGGGGCTCAGTGACTGCACTACGAATCCACTACTCCTAGAGGTCATTTTTTCCATTTTTGTTGCCCTTGTTGTCATCATTGTTATTATTGTAATTGATGTTATTGTTGTTGGATAAGACAGAGAAATCAAGAGAAGATGGAAGAAAAAGAGGGAGAGAGAAAGATAGACACCTGCAGACCTGCTTCACAGCTTATGAGGTGACCTCCCCTGCAAGGTGGGGAGCCAGGGTCCTTGATCCGGGATCCTTATGCCAAGTCCTTGCACTTTGTGCTACATGCACTTTTCCTGCTGCGCTACCACTGGGCCCCCACAGGGCTGGCTTCTCAGTTGTGACAATGGTGTCTCTTTTTATTCAATTTCTCTTTCATTGGTTTCACAGGGGTTTAACAATACACTTGCAACGGCACTTTTCCACACTCTGTATGGGCATAGGACCCACCCATTCCACCACCCAAATTCCAGAGTCATCCTCCATCAGAAAGACTCCTCCAGCCATTTCTCCCCTCACCCCAGCCCATTCTTTTCAAATGTCACAACTGTCCATTCACAATGAATGCAAGAGTGCTATTGTATTCTGCCAGGTCATATATGAGTGATGGCAATCTGGTAACTGGTTTTTACTTCCTGACTTATTTCACCATAGGTTCCTTCCATACAGTCTCCAAAAGGCATGGTTCATCCTTTTGACAGCAGAGTAGTATTCCATCCAATATATTTTATAGCTATTTTTATCTATGAAAATCAGTAGACATTTATGTTGATTTCATATTTTGGCTATTCTATCCAGGAGTAAGGGCATCCAGGGCTGTGAATTGGGGGATAAAATTCAGCAAAATATCTGATCATATTTGCGGCTCATACCTTCAAAATTTCCCAGGGGCTGGGCAGTGGCACACCTGGTGAAGCACACACGTCACCATGTGCAAGGATCCAGATTTGAGCCCCTATTCACCACCAGCAATGGGGGAAGCTTCAGGAGCTGTGAAGCAAATACTGCAGGTGTCTCTCTTCCTTAATATTTTCTCCTCCCCTCTTAATTTCTCTCTGTCCTATCAAATAAAATAGAAAGAATAAGAAAAGAAAAAATGGCCACCAGGAGTGGTGGATTCAACACGCAGGCACTAAACCTACATGGTAGGAAAAAAAAAAAAAAACTTCTCCAACTCTAGAACAAAGAGCTCTATTTTTTCCTCTTCTCATTTGTGCAGTGAGGGTGGCTTTTGGTTCTGTGGTTCTGGGTCACCTTCAGGCCGGGTTAGCGAATATAGGGGTGGGGGTCCTGCTCCCAGGCCAGTGCCTGGCCCCTCCATCCCTGCCAATTATCAGGCTCCCCATCTCCATGCTCCAGAGAGGGTATTTTCAGTTGTCAAGAAATATATATATCCTCGTGAGAAGGAAGTTTTGCGAACCCAAAGAAAAATAATAATTGCCTCCTGCATCTGCCATTCCACCTATTTTTGGAGCACTGTTCTGGTGCTGTTAATACCACCTAAACTATCCTTTATATAAAACGATTTGCATTTGCACCTGCACAGCTAAAATCTGGGCAGGTTCCGGGTTTGATTTATCTATTCAGAACAAGTGGATCTCAATGTCAGGTTCACTTCACATTCCTGAGTGTCTTTAGGGAGAAGCCATTAACTCCTGGAAGCAGGGAAGTGGAGTGGGACCCATGCCTGGGGCATAGTTGTGAGTAGCCTAAGTGCTGGGGACAGCAGAACAGCTGGAGGGGACGAGCTACCCCAGGGTAGAGCTGTGTCCTGACTAGGTAACCTGGAGTTTGAGAGACTTAGTTTTCCCTTGGTTGGGTAGACTCCAGATATCCCCCACCCCATCAGAAGAAGAAGGGCTCCCCTCTCCAGCCCATGCTGAAGTGTCCACATGGTTTTCCAAGGTCAAGTCCTGGGACAGGACAGTGGGCAGACCATACCTCCACGCATTCTTACTGGACAGACAACAGCTGGGAAACATCTGGCAAAGCTGTGATCCCAGAGGTCAGAGGCTGCTCTGGGGACAAGTGGTCTCACACCCCAGTTCCAAGCCACCCAGGGAGAAATCTGGGAAGGAAGGCAGTCTGTCCTCCTCTTCCCATGGCTAAAGGGCCTTGCTGCCACCAGCTTCATCTTAGCCTTAGTCAGCCAGCCATCTTTCCCTGAGATCCAAACACTTCTACCCAGGCTTCAAGTGCTGGTTTCCTGGGGTGCCTAAAAACCTGCCAACAGAGGGCCAGATGTTGGCACACCCAGTTGACTGCACATGTTACCATGTGCAAGGACCTGGGTTCAAGCTCCTGCTTCTCACCTGCAGGGGGGAAGTTTTACAAGCAGTGAAGCAGGGATGTAGGCATCTCTCTACCTCTCTAGCTTCCCCTTCCTCACAATTTCTTTCTGTCCTATCAAATAGAATAGAATAGAAAGAAAGAAAGAAAGAAAGAAAGAAAGAAAGAAAGAAAGAAAGGAAGGAAAGAAAAAAATGGCTGCTGGGTGTGGTGGATTTATAGTGCTGGCACCGAGCTCCAACAATCAATAAAGAAAAAGTCTGCCAACAAACAGGTGTCTGCAGATGGTTCCATGTTGTTTTAATCCCTGATAATTACTCTGTCTGCCAGCCAGAGCAGGTCTAGAGATGCAGGCAAGGGGACCTGCAATTGTCCCCAAATGGCTCATAGTTTGTCCTGTGGCCCCAAAGACTTGGTGACCTTAACCTGATGGTGAAGGAGGACTAGAAATAGGACAGGGCAGGACTGGGAGCCCAGGAGTGTGTGTGAGGGTTATAGACACTGGGAAGGAGTCACAGAGGAGAAATGGGGTGCCAGTGTGGGGAGAGTAGGGGTAGGACACCCCTGGCAACAGGTGAGGTCCTCAAACCTCCCTGCTCCCTCTGCATCTGAGTCAGGAGAGACTCCTGCAGGGGAAGCGGCTCCTCAGCCAGAGTCACCCGGCCCTGACAGCAACTCTCAAACCTCAGTGGGTCCCTCATGCAGCTCATGAAGGTGAAACACAGGGAGACAGTCCCCTCCCTCTCCCCTCTCTCCCAGGTCCTGCATCAAAGAAATACGCAAGACACCTGCTATGTCTGAACTTCAGACAAACAACTGACAAATACTCAGTGTCAGTATGCCCCAGTTGAGTGTTTATTTTATTTTATTTTTTAAATATTTGCTTATTTGTTGTGTGAGAGAGGGAGAGAATGAGAGAGGAGAGAGGGAGAGAGATAAGAGGACTGCTCAGTTCTGGCATAAGGTGGTACTAGGGACCAAACCTGCAGCCTCTGGGGCCCCATGCATATAACTGGGTGCTGTAGCAAGCTGAGCTAGCTTCCCGACCCTCCAAATTATATTCAAATATACTGCTACTAAAAATAGGTGTTTGTTTAAATTTTATTTTTTATTTGACCCTTCAAGTCAAACTGAAGCAGGAGTCCTATTTTATCTGACAAATCTCCTCCCTGGTACCTAACATGTCAGTCAGAGACAGAAAGAAATTGGGAAGGAAAGGAGAGAGGGAGAGAGAGGGAGAGAGTAAGAAACCTATAGCCAGCCCTGTTTCACTGTTTGTGAAGCTTCCCTCCTGCAAGTGGGGGTTAGGGGCTTGAACTCAGGTCCTTGCACATAGTAACTCAACTAGGTGCACCACCACCCGGCCTCCTGGGGGGAAGTTTCTATGCTGTGATGTCTTTCTTTCTAGCTCTCAGCCTCTCTGTCTCTTGCTTTTCCTATCTGAAAAGGTCAGCCTGGAATAGTGAAGTCCTTATGATAAAAGAGCAAAGCAAAGCAACACAAAACAAGATGGCTGGGGGTGGGGGTTGGGTGGTAGTGCAGCGGGTTAAGCACACGTGACACAAAGCACAAGGACCAGCGTAAGGATCCCGGTTCGAGCCCCCGGCTCCCCACCTGCAGGGGAGTCGCTTCACAGGCGGTGAAGCAGGTCTGCAGGTGTCTGTCTGTCTCTCTCCCTCTCTGTCTTCCCCTCCTCTCTCCATTTCTGTCTGTCCTATCCAACAACAATGACATCAATAACAATAATAATAACCACAACAATGGTAAAACAACCAGGGTAACAAAAGGGAAAAAATGGCCTCCAGGAGCAGTGGATTCGTAGCACAGAGCCCGGAAAAACAAACAAACAAAAAACAACAAGATGGCTGGAGCAACGACGACGAAAGCCAGTGCAGTCCTTGGCTTCAAAGAAGTCACAGGGCCCCCAGGTGGTGTGAATGACTAAGAGAAAATGTATCAGAATAAACACTCAGTTATACCCGCATTGTCATCACATTTGAGATGTCTCTAAACTCCAGCTCTCTGTGGAAGCTAGTCTGCACAGGGTTAGCAAGATGACTCAGACTGCTACTCTTAAATATCTATCAATAATATATATGTGTGTGTGTGTGTGTGTGCAAAGTCAATAGCATATTGAATTTTTTTCACACTGTTTATCCAGCGTAATTTGCAGCTGGTCTGTATTTGATTAAATACCATCATCTTTTTTGTAAGAGACGTATAAGTAAATAGAAAAATCATTTACAGCCCAGCGCCCCATGAAAAATTAATCTCAGGTCTGTCTTGCAAACACATTTTGAGTTATTGGGAACTTGCGGCTAACTGAGGGCGAGTGTCATCTGAAAATCCCATGACCACTCCAAGAACTCAGAAACTTCTTGAATCTCCTGTGCATGTGTGGCTTAGAAACTACACTGGATGGCTTTTCCATCAAATGCATTCTTGCAGAAGACTCAAAGTCACAAATTCTTTAGTGCACTGCTTACCCCAAAGAATCTCTGGGGAAGTCATTTCTTTATTTACAAAATCCTCAGCCTTGATTGTTGTTGGTCTTTCTATGTGGGTCCCTGCTTTCTCCCTGCCCCAGCATGGCATTGACCTTGGTCTCTGGGTAAGAAAGGAGGTGAAAAGAGGGGGTTTCACTCTGGGCTTGGCTGATGCTCAGGCTGAGGGCACCCCCCATGTGGGCAGACCAGCCCCTGCCCTGCCCTGCCCTTGACATTGGCAGAGCCTGTGCCCAGAGCCACAGGGGCTGGTGGGAGTGGTGGAAAGTTCCAGACACTTGGAAGACAGGGGGCTGCCTGTGTGTTCCCTCCCAATTCTGGAAGCCAGCAGACTGGAAGCTCAGTGTGTGTGTTGGGGGGAGTGGTAGAAGTGTCAAGATAAGGTCCACACACTATCAGTTGAGCTATTATAGCATTTTTTTAATTTTAATTTTTACTATTTATTTATTTGTTTATTTTTATCTTGCCTCCAGGGTCATCATGGGGCTTGGTGCCTGCACTATGAATCCACTGCTCCTGGAGGCTATTTTGTTCCTTTTGTTGCCCTTGTTGTTTACTGTTGTTGTTATTATTGTTGTTGTTCCTGTCGTTGTTGTTGGATAAGATAAAGAGAAATCAAGAGAGGAGGGAAAGACAGAGAGAGGGAAAGATAGACACCTGCAGACCTGCTTCATCACTTGCGGAGTGACCCTCCCTGCTTCAGGTGGGGAGCCGGGGGCTCGAATCGGGATCCCTACAGTGGTCAGTGCACTTCATGCCATGTGAGCTTAACCTGCTGTGCCCAGCCCCCTAGCAACTTTATTTTTGTTGTCATTTGACTTTTTCCAGAGAAAGAGAGATATGGAAAGACAGAGGGAGAGTGAGAAAGGCAGCACAGCAATGAAGCTTCTCTCAGTGCTGTGGGGGCTGGACTGGAACCTGGGCAAACTATCCAGGTGAGCTATCTTGCTGGCCTACTTTACTACATTCTCTCTCTCTCTCTCTCTCTCTCTCTCTCTCTCTCTCTCTCTCCCTCTCTCCCTGTCTTTCCTCTCCTTTGCCACCAGGGTTATCACTGTGGCTCAGTGTTCTTGGCAGTCCCTTTCTTTTTTTCTTTCCTTCCTTCTTTCCTTCTTTCCTTCTTTCCTTCCTTCCTTCCTTCCTTCCTTCCTTCCTTCCTTCCTTCCTTCCTCCCTCCCTCTCTCTTCTTTTCTTGCTTTCTAATTCATAGGACAGAGAAATTGAGAGGGATGTAGAGGGATGTAGAGAGGAAGACAGAGAGACACCAGCAGACCTGCTTCAATGTTCATGACATATCCCCCCTGTAGATGGGGCTTGAACCCAAGTCCTTGCGTATGATAATGTGTGTGTTCAACTGGATGTACCACTGCCCTCCTCCCCACACACATCATCACAATTTTCAAGTAAAGGTTACAACATGCTCCAAGCTTCCTCTGGGGAAGAGAGCTCCAACACACCCACATCCCTGAGGCTTGGGTGACTCCCAGTGAGTGAGAGCGACTGGCTGGGATGACAGAGAGTGTCAGCCTGTTGCCTCCTGCACCTTCTGTGTGCTGTCACCCTGGGAGGCGCCTGCTGGCAGGAGTTTTGTCAGAGGGTGGCCCGGGCACTGGCTGTCTCTCACTCAGGTCCACGGCCTCCAAACTCGACCTGCTGGAAGGAGGGAGACTGTGGAATGTTCACCAGGAGAGTTTGTGTTCCCCAAGAGACAGCTTGTCACCAGTGACTCCCAAGCCTGTGACCATGGGGGCAGCTAAGGATGTCCCTCAGAGGGGTGTTCAAGCGTCTCTGTGTCACTAGGACCAAAAGGGACCGATTTTTTTTTTTTAACCAGAGGATAGGCAGCAGTTCAGCAGAGCTTTGTGCCAGGAAGGCTGTGGGGGGGGGGGGGGAGGGAGGACAGGAGCCACCAGGGGACCAGGGAACAGGATGGCAGTGCTGGCCTCCCAGAGCACAAAGCCTGGTGGCTGAAGACAGACCTCTGGCAGGTCTGTCTGTCTGGGACCTGGGACTAAAAGCTCTTTTATTTAGCTTTGTTTTGTCTTATTTTTGTGATAGTGGGCTAAGAGATTATAAGATTACAGGGTGTAGCTCCACATTACATCCACATCTGTGTCCCCATCCTCCCAAAAATTACCACAACAGTTCTCACAAGGCTCAGAAAACAGTTCGTATTCTTCTTCTTCCCCTCCTCCTCCTTCTCCTTCTCCACCTTCCTCTTCCTCTTCCTCCTCTTCTTCTTCATCTTTTTCCTTCTCTGTCTCCTTTTCCCCTTCCTCTGCCTCTTCTAACCTTCCCCTCCCCTCCCCACAGCCACTCCTCCCCTCTTTTTTTCTTCCCTTCCCCTCCTTCCTTCTTCCTCCCTCCTCTTTCTCCTCCTCCCCTCCTCCTCCTTTCTTCTTTCTTTTCTTCCCTCTCCCCCATCCTCTTCCTCCTCCTTCTTCTCTGCTCGTGTGTATCAGTTCTCTAGATTACACATATGAGCGAAACCATCCAGTAGTTGTCTTTCATCTGTTTACCTATTTCGCTAAGAATAATCACCTCCAGTTCCATCCATTTTGTCCTAAAGGACACAGTATAATCTCTTTTATTGCAGAGTAGTATTCCATACAGTATATATCACATAACTTTTTTTTTTTGTCTTGGGAGTGTTTTGGAATAGAATAAGGCTCAGAAGCACCTCCTCTGACTCCAGACGTGCCCTGGAACAGAAGCACCCTGGGATCAGAGCCCCTGAGTCACCGCTCAACCCCCTCTCCTGCCTGACTTGTCAACTCCCAGCCAGTCCCCCTCCTGTGACTCTCTCACAGCCACTGCACATAATGACCTGGATGATGGGGATGGATGTGACAATGTGACAGTGTCTCCTCCTCCAGCCCCATTACAGAGCCCTCAAATCACCTCCCCATCAAGTCACCCCATACACAAACATACACACACACACACACACACACACACACACACACACACACACACACACACACACACACAGTCATGCCCCTCCAACTGCCCCTCCTCTAGCTCTCCTGGGCTACAGTTTCTGTTGTCACAGTGACAGAATGCAGATAATTGATCAACTTGTCAAGGAAGATTGGAGGGAAGGCTCTGAGCAAACAGACCCCGGGGAGGGAGAGATTCACTAAGATTACTCCCCAGGCATGCACCCAGCAGCACCTAAGATAGAGATGTCTCCAGAACCAGGCTGGGAGGACAATTAAAGAGAAACAGGCTTAATTCAAGCTGGGCAGGGACTTTGTCTGCACCAGGGTGGCTGCCAAAAGCCGGGGAGCTGTGTGGTATGGTAGCACACGTGGTAGAGAGCACATGTCACCATGCCCGAGGATCTGGGTTCAAGCCCCTGTTCCTCATCTGGGGGTGGGGGGTGAGAAGAGCTTCAGAATGCTGCAGGTGTCTGGAAATGTGGATTCACACTCAAGCCCTGGACCACACCTACCTGACAAGTGATTCACAACCCCTCCCCCGCAAGCACAGCTTTCCTGACAGAAATATTTGTATAGGGTCAGCAGTGCAACTGAGTGAGAGTACATGTTATCATACACAAGGACCCAGGTTCAAGCCCCCACTCTACCTGTACTTGCAGGGGGGCGGGGAGCTCCATGGTGGTGAAGCAGCACTGCAGGTGCCTCTCTTCCAGTCCCTCTTCTCCCCTCCCTCTTGTTTTGTATTGCATTACATTGCATTGCATTTATGCTTTATACCAGAGCACTGCACAGCTCTGGCTTATGGTGTGGGGGACTGAATCTAGGACTTCAGAACCTCAGGACTAAAAGTCGTTTGCAGAAACATTATGCTGTCTCTCACCTCTCCTTTCCCTCTCAATTTCTCTCTGTCTCTGTCAATAAAATAAAGAAAAATAAATGACAGTCAGGAACAGGTTTGTGAGGAATTGTATGCTCTGCTTCCACCTTTGGATATTGTTAAAGATTTTCATAATGCAGTTTTATTTACTTGTACTTTTTTGGAGCATGTGTGATTTTTCATTCACGAAGAGACAGAGCTAGAGATAAAGAACAGCACTGGATCTTCCCCTGGTACTACGATACCTCCTACATGGTGTAGGGCTTGGAACTTGGGCCACATCGATGGGGATTTATCTCTCCAGCCCATCACAGTGTAGAGTTTTAAAAACAGGTACATAAGCTGCCATGATGCCAGAAGTGCTGATTCAGCCCTCTGGTAAATTGGAAAGTTTTCAAAGCTTTAGATAAAATGGCAAAAAGATAGCTCAAGCAAACCTTTACAGCAGTACTTCTGTGCTGTAAAGGACATTTAATGTGTGCAATTTAAATGCACTTCTGGGCCATGGTATTTCCTCTAGCCTGTGGTCAGCTCTAATGGAGGCACCCCCCCCCCTGCCCCCTGCCCCACCACACCACAACCCCAGCTGGGCACCAGAAGTGCTCAGTGCACTTTCGGGGTGGGGGAGGGGCAGGTTTCAGAGTGGGAAGTGGAAGCCTTCTTCAATTGTTTGGGCAGCTGTGGGGGATGGAGGAGGTTCTTCTTCCTGCACAACTTGTGTCCCTGAGCAGGCAACCCAATTCCCCTGTGCCAGAGGAAGCTCCATTGCCATGATGTGTCTCCCTCTGTCTCTGTCTCTCCAACTGAATGAAAAAGCCACCCGGTATGGATCAACCTGTCAACATCCATGCTCAGCGGAGAAGTAGCTACAGAAGCCAGAACTCCTACCTTCTGTTTCCCTAAAATAACTTTGATCCAGACTCCCAGCGGGGGAGAAGTGACAGGATGAAGAGAAGAGGGCTCTGCACTCCAGCTCCATCAGCACCCAGAGAGAGAGAGAAGGAAAGGAGAGGGACATATGGAAGTAGCTACAATGTCATGAGTGGCTTAAAGGGGAAGAGAGGATTGAATCAGAAAAAGAAGGGGCAACTATGCATAAATGTGGACAGATAGTTGTAGAGAAGATGGTTGGCCCATGTCTACAACCTTAGGGGAACTGTGGTGGATTGCAGTGGGGAGAGTGAAGGTTCAGAATTCTAGTGGTGGGAATGGTGTGGATACAAACCCCTGCCAACAAGTAATTCTGTAATATAAAAACAAATAAATTTAAAAAAAGAGAAATTGGGACCTTAAAAAATGGTCAATACTGTCAACTATAAAACATTAATCCCCCAATAAAGGAAAAATTAAAAATTTTAAAAAATCTAAAAAAAAAAGCCACCCAGAGCAGTGAGGTTCTGATGTCACCAAAAATAATAAATTAATGAAATAAAGAAGTATGAGGGGCTGGTGGTGGTGCACCCGACGGAGTGTACATTATTACCACCTGCAAGGACGTGGGTTGAGTCCACTTCAGTGGCTGATTTCTTTCTCTCTTTGTCTCCTTCTTTCAATTTCTCTTTGTCTTGTCAAATAAAATATAAAGGAAAAAGCAGTAAATATAGAGAGAAAGGAAGGAAGGAAGGAAGGAAGGAAGGAAGGAAGGAAGGAAGGAAAGAAGGAAGAGAAAGAGAAAGAAGGAAGGTGTGGTGAGCCCAAGTGACAGCTCTGCCTTCTAAGCTCTTTGTCATACTCCTGGGCAGAAGTGGAACCACACTCACTGGGGACCACGCCCGGTGACGTACTTGCACCCAGAGGCAAGCGGTACAGCTTTCAGATTTAAGGCCTAAGTGCTTCCAAGGCCAGCTCCCTCCTGCTTTGGGCCCTCGACTGAGGCCAGAACACTGAAGCTGGCAGAGCAGCTTTCTCCTGTCCAGGGCTCCCCTCTGCTCTCCCCGAGTCACTGGGTGTCCACCCAGTTTCTCCCAAACACTTTGTGAGCACCTTGGAGAGCAAGACCTTCAGCTCCCAGACCTCAGGCAGACCTTTCAAATTTGAAGCCCAGGTAATTGGGTCAAGATAGAAACAAGCAAGGGACCAGGCAATGGTGCACTCAGTTAAGCACACACGTTACCATCCTTAAGGAACCGGATTCAAGCCCCGGTTCCACTCCTGCAGGGGGGATACTTTCACAAGTTGTGAAGCAGGTCTGCAGGTGTCTCTCTTTCTTTCTCCCTCTCTATCTTCCCTTCTCTCAATTCTCTCTGTCCTATCCAACAAAAGAAAGAAAAAAAGGGCTGGGAAGTCAACATAATGGCTATGCAAATGGTTATGCCTGAGGCTCTGAGGTCCAAGGTTCAATTCTCAGAACCACCAGACCCAGAGCTGAGCAGTACTTTGATCTTTCTCTCTGTTATCTGTCTCTCATTGAAATAAAATAAATAAGTAAAAATATTTTTTAAAAAAGGTAAAAATGGCTACTGGGGGTGGTGGGTTTGTAATGTAGGCACCAAGCCCCAGATAACCTTGGTGACAATAAGAATAGGAAAGAAAAAAGAAGGAAGAAAGAGAAAGAAAGAAAGAAAGAAAGAAAGAAAGAAAGAAAGAAAGAAAGAAAGAGAAAGACACTGTAGATGATAGAGATGATAGAGACTCTACACTTCTTTGGGGACTTGGGGGTTAGTCATCACCCATGGCATCCAAGGTCATTTTCTAAACCGGATGTAAAAACAGCATGCACTGGCTGGTGTCAGGAATCTAATTACACCTTAATGTTAAACTGCAGTGCAAGCTGCAAATCTTTCTCCTTCTCCTCCTCCTCCTTCCATATTTAAGTGAGACTGGGGTAAGTTCTTGGGATGATGGAATGGTGGGCAACATATTTTTTCCCTATTTGTCCAAATAGTCAGTGTGGTCTCTGTAGCCTAGGGCACTACCCCAGAACTGGGGTCAAGTCAGGATCCCCCACTTTCAGTAGTGGAAGCTGTGAGAAACAGGGCTGGCTTGCAAAGACTTTTGGGGTTCACAGTACCTACACTGCCCCCCCCCCCAACACACCATTCCTTGCTGGTTCTGGGGCTTGGGTTGTGGCAGGGTGTGTGTGTGTGGGGGGGGGGCTACTTCTAGGCTTGGCTTCCATAGTCTCTCAGCCACCAAGAATGTGAGGATCCACCTCAGCTCCTCCTGCCTCTCCCCCACCACCCCCAGATCTGCCCTCCCCCCAGCCAGCAGTGTTTCAGAAGGTGACCCCTAGACTCCTTTAATTATAGACTTGTGTGCCCTGGATTTTGGTGGCAGGCTATTTTAATCTTCTATGGGGAGGTTCCCCCCACCCATTTCTCCCCAGGTACAAGGCTTATTCTGGGCAGGCCTGACCTGCTCAGATGTGGGGTCACTCCCAGACTCTGATGCTGCTGGCCTTCCAGAGGCTGCCCTACTTCTCCACAGTGAGCTGGGCAGTGAGTGGGTCCCAAGCAGGAATTAACCTCTGGAGTGTGGGCTCACATGGGAACAGCATTTACTCCTGGGCTGTCATCTCTTATCATATATCTCCCCACTCCCCAACCTCTTTGAGACCCTACTTCAGCAGCTGTGACTATACTCAGAGGAAGTCATGCTTTTGTGTGTGTGTGTGTGTGTGTGTGTGTCTCAAGTCTGGGGTTGCAGGACTTCAAAATATCCTTTATCTTTCCCTCCAGTTAATGACTGCGGAGTCACTATGGCCACCACTAGGTCACATGGGAGGGTGACCTTCCAACCACTGCAGGTCAGCAAAGAAGCTGGCTCACTCACAGGAAAGAGTTTGAGAACAGTATTTTAGTGCAAGTGGTTGGTTTGGAGTCCTGAGCACTTTATTCTAAGAATCACAAAACTCCACTTTGTAAAGGATTCTTTAGTTTAACTAATTCATTTATTTACTGATAAGGAAAGAGAAAAATTGATATGGGAGAGGGAGACACAGAGAGGGATAGAGAAAGAGAGACAGACACCTGCAGAACTTGCTTCACTGCTTATGAAGCTTGCCCCCTGCAGATGGGGAGGGACCAGGGCTTTGAACCAGGGATCATTGTGCTTGGTAATGTGTGCACTCAGCCAGTTGTGCCAGTGCCCATCCTCCACCCCTTCCCTGGCATGCATCTTTTATATGTGAGTGCAGTGTATTTTTTAAAAATCAACTTCATAAATGTTCATGTAGTCAACTGTAAAAGGCACACACTGAATCGCACATATTCAAAATCTGTAATTTGGTTACTTTTGACACCTGTGCTTACTCATCCTCCTCCTCCCCTATTCAGACAATCAGCAGCTCCCCCACACTCCTCCAAATTTCCTTGTGCCCCTTTGTGATTCTCGCTCATCTCCTCTTTCTTTGCTCCCTCCCACATAATCCTTCACCAACTTGCTATAAGTAGAGATTAGTTTGCACTTTCAAGAGTTTTATATAAATGGTGCCTCCCACTTATGAGTTTCAGCCGTGTTGTTTGGCACATCAATAGCACATCAACATTTTATTGCTGGGTGGTATTTCCTGGTATGAAAACAGGCTGCTTGCTTACCTAAATTATTGACCTCTGCCTTTTAATTGGCACGTTTAGACTACTTACATTTAATTTGTTGAGCATTTAATTATACTTAATTTAATTCGATTTACATTTAATTTTATGATCCATCATCTTGTCATTTGTAAAATTTATTTACCCTGGGGCCAGGTGGTGGTGAGCTTGGTAGAGCATGCATGATACAATGCTCAAGGACCCAGGTTCAAATCCCTGGTCTCCACCTGCTGGGGGACGCTTCATGGATGGTGAAGCAGTATTGCAGGTGCCTCTGTCTCTCCATTTCTATCTCCCTCTCTTTTGATTTCTTGCTGTCTCTATAACATAAATAAATAAAACACTTAAAAATGCATTTACTCAGGAGTCAGGTGGTAGCGCAGTGAGTTAAGCGCGAGGACCAGCATAAGGATTCTAGTTCGAGCCCCCGGCTTCCCACCTGCAGGGGAGTCGTTTCACAAGCAGTGAAGCAGGTCTTCAGGTGTCTATCTTTCTCTCCCCCTTTCTGTCTTCACCTCCTCTCTCAATTTCTCTCTGTCCTATCCAACAACAACGACACTAATCATAACTACAACAATAAAACAAGGGCCACAAAAAGGAATAAATAATAAAAAAATGCATTTACTCCATGCTTTTTACTCTTTGTTCTTTTATTAATTTATTTTGCAGAGCTAGGAACACACACACACACACACACACACACACACAGTTTCAGCACTCTGGGCCACTCCTTTGAGAGAGAGAAGGGGTGGGGAGACCACAGCAATAGAGCTTTATCTCATGTGTTCAAACCTGGGTCACTCAACAGCTGCAAGTTGTCCGGTGAGGAGTTATATCAGGTGTTGAAAATTTTTACCTCACCTTTATTTGCTAAAGGTGTCTATTTTTTCTGACAAAAGCCATCCAATTGGACAATTCTGATTTTCTTTCAACTTTAAAGATATAACTCCACGTGTGTGTATGCGTGTGTGTGCGTGTGAGTGAGTGTGTGTAAGAGGAGAAGGAGAAATAGAGAGCAAGAGCCCCAAGCACCAGTTAATTATTATGATGTTCTATTCATTTTGGAGACTCTCATGCCTGACGCTCCAAAGCATGTTCAATCCCCTGCACCACTATAAGCCAGTGTTCTGGTAAAATAAAAATAAGTAAATCAGTAAATAAATCTTTCTTGTTTGGTCCAGGGATGGAACTGAGGATCTCATGCACATAAGGCCTGTGCTCTATCACTGTCACCTCTCTGGTCCCACCACTGTTTTCTAGTTTGCAGAGCTTCAGACAGAAGATGAGTTACCCTCCTTACTCTTTGTACATGATGTGACCATTTTTCTACGGCTAGCTAAGCTTCTTGGTTCCTCGTTTAGAAAAATTTATTATCTTTAAAAATATTTTATTTATTTACTTATTTTAACATTTTTTATTTTTATTTTTAAATATTTACTTATTTATTCCATTTTGTTGTCCTTGTTGTTTTATTGTTGTAGTTATTATTGATGTCGTTGGATAGGACAGAGAGAAATGGAGAGAAGAGGGGAAGACAGAGAGGGGGAGGGAAAGACAGAGACTTGCAGACGCTCTTCACTGCCTGTGAAGCAACTCCCCTGCAGGTGGGGAGCCAAGGACTGGAACAGGGATCCTTATACTGGTCCTTGCGCTTGGCACCACTTGCACTTAACCCACTGCGCTACTGCCCGACTCCCTATTTACTTATTTTAACGAGAGAGGTAGAGAAAGATACAAGTAGAGAGATATATCAGAGCACTGCTCAGCTCTGGCTGATGGTGGTGATGGGGATTGAATCTGGGACCTTGGAGTCTCATGCATGAAGAGTCTTTTGCATAAAGATTATGCTATCTCCCCAGCCCTATTTTAATTACTGTGTTCCTCAGTGTAGCTGTACTTTGATTTCTTGTGATCCAAATTCATTGAGATTTCTTGGACCTGGGAATTTATAACTTCTTTTTTTTTTTTAATATTTATTTTATTTATTTATTCCCTTTTGTTGCCCTTGTTGTTTTATTGTTGTAGTTATTATTGTTGTTGTTGTTGTTGGATAGGACGGAGAGAAATGGAGAGGAGGGGAAGACAGAGAGGGGGAGAGAAAGATAGACACCTGCAGACTGTGCTTTGCGCCACCTGCGCTTAACCCGTTGCGCTACAGCCCGACTCCCGGAATTTATAACTTCTATCAAATTTAGAAAATGTATTTTGTTTCTTCAGTTTTTTTAAAACTCTTTTTCTTTTGTTCCTTACAATTTTCTCCTCTGTCCTACATTTGACTCATGCTATTGTGTTCATTCTTTTTCTTTCTCTATGTTTTATTTTGTGAAGTTTCTATTACTAGGTCTTAAATCTTACTGACCTTTTATTCTTCAATGTCAACCTTGCCTTTAAATCATATCTGCTGTGTATTTCATCCGTGACATAGTAGTCTTCATTTCTAGAAATTTGACTTGACTTTTAAAAATAGTTTCCAGATCTCTAGTCAATGTTTATTCCTTTTTTGTAGCTCCTTGAATAGTCAAGAATGCTAACCACTTAATCCACTTCTCTATTAACTATTGCCTGTGTCACTTTTGGGTCCCTTTCAAATGGCTAGTTTTCTTCCTCAAGACTTAGTTCAGTGTGTGTGTGTGTGTGTGTGTGTGTGTACATGTGCGTGCGTGTGTGTGTGTGTTTGTATGTGCATGCTTGGTGTATTTTCATTATAAGCTAGATATCAAGATATTATGATTTTTAACTTATTAGATGCTCAAGACTATCTATCATTTTATAAATATTTTTGAGCTTTTCTAGGCCATAGTTAAAATACTTAGAAATAACTTTTCATTTCAGTAAGCTTTCTCAGGTGAAACCAGAGAAATACTTAGTCCAGGGCTAGTAGTTTTCTTTGGAAAAGGCCGTGCCATGCCTGGAGTAAGTGATATTCTTAATGTCTGTCTTGCTGGGGGATAGGCACCTAGTCCTGTGTGTGTCTCCAGGATTTTTCCCTAAGTCCTTCTAGATAATGTATCCCTCTGTTCTCAGGCAGTCTCTCTCTCTCTCTGTGTGTGTGTGTGTACATGTGCGAACACACACACACACACACACACACACACACGTGTGCTTGAGAGCTGGTTCACTGGAAGCTTGCAGGTTATCTTCTACTGATGTCTGGAGGTGTCTGTGCACCTGTTTCCACTCGGTCACCCTGCCCTGTGGATTCTGTCATGTGGGCTCTCTGAACTCCCCAATTCTACTTTCTCCTCTTTAAGAGACAGAAGGGCTTACCCTGCAACTGGAAGGTTCTCTCTCAGCAGCTGGGATGAATGATCACTGTCTTTGCTCAGATCTTTCAGAGTGGATTGCTTTCTTCTTTGATATCCCAACTCTTTAGAATTATTGTTTCATGTATTTTTTGCCCTATATATTGGGGTTTTGTTTATTTCTGCATGGGGAATTTCTTACTCAATCTTGATGAAAAGCATGTGAAGCCTTAAATTTGCTCCAGCCAAAAGAAAGTTTTTATTTTTATTTTTTACTCTATTGCTGCCATGTTTAATTCTGGGGCTTAGTGCCTGCACAATAAATCTACTGCTTCTGGCAGCCTTTTTTTTTTTTTTTTTTTGCCACTCCCACCTCCCTTTATTTAAAAGAACAAACAGAAATTGAAGGGAGCAGGAGATAGAGAGGGAGAAAGAAAGAGAGACACTTGCAGACCTGCTTCACAGTTCCTGAAGATTCCCCCCTACAGGTGAGGAACAGGGGCTCAAACGCTGGTCCTTGAGCATGGTAATGTATGCACTCAACCAGGTAAGCCACTGCCTGGATTCTCTGAGAAGGCTTGAGTAGAAACGTCGGTGAACAAGTAGTCACTGAATGTGTGTCAGGCCATGGATTAGGCAGAGGGAGGTGGAGCAGCAAATTTTTAAAAAAAAAAGGACAGCCACCCTCCAAGGGGACAGACTGTAAGCACATCTCACAAATAACTATTAAATTAATACACAAAGGTCACAAAAGTTGACTGCACCCCATAGATGCAATCAAGTCAGTGTGATTACTTGTGAAACACACAATTTGGGGAAATAAGTAATGATGATTCATTTGCAGGCTGCAGTAGATATAGTACTTAGTGGGTCCCTCCGGTGGAGGTCTGGGACGCCCTGGCTGAGGGACATAGGACAGAGAGAGGAAGGAAGAACCACCACCAGCGCAGGAATGACATATTTAGTTCTTCTCTCTCTCCTCCTCTGAATCTCTGATGCCCAGTCAAGAGTCAGAGGGAAAACAGTCCAGGGCATAGAATTCCCACCTCACTTTTCCAATGGAGGGAGGGGGGGAAGGGAGAGAGAGAGAGACTAAGGTCTTTACCAGCAATAGAAGAAGTATAGGTGGAACTATAGCAGAATTCCTGTTATTTTAACATCCTCTTTCTTTATAGCCAGTTAAAAGAATGCCTTTATTGGAGAGTGCTCACATTAACTGCCTCCAGCACAGCCCCAGCTGCAACAACTGATGGCAGGGAATCTGATTGCACTAGATGATGTAGATTCCTTGCTACTTACTCCCTCCCTCTCATTTCCTGGCCCTATGACACGCCTTGTTTTTGTTCCCCCTCCCCCCCAGGGATCTGGGAGACTTTGCAGGCCCATGTTCACTTTGGCCAGCTCTAAATATGCCCAGCCTCTTTCCAGAGGCTGGTGCTGCCAAGACAAGAGCACTGGCCCAAACCCAGCCTCTGGTAATAGAATTGGGTGCTTGGTCCCAGGACATCGTCTCTAAAGGGGTTCCCACCCTCCCCATAGTGGCCTCAGGGCTGGGTGAGCAGGAGCTCTTACTGTCTCCTAGCCGCTTCTATGTTGCTGTCCCAAATGTTTTATTATTATTATTTCCCCCTCTTCCACCAGGGTTATTAACTCTGGGACTTGGTACTAGCATTCTGAATCCATCGCTCCTAGCCAACATTTTTCCTTTTTTTTTTCTTCTTCTTCTTTTATGATTTTACAAAACAGAGAGAAATTGAGAGGGGAGGAGGAAAATAGAGAGACACCTGCAGACCTGCTTCACTACTCAAGAAGCATCCTCCCTGAAGCCTGGCAGAGGGGGCTGGGCTCAAACCCTGGTCCTTGAGTATGGTAATGCATGCCGTCACCTGACCCTCCATGTCCCAAATGGTCTTAGCAAGTACCAGCCCACCCATGCTGGGCCTGGCCAACTAGCAGAACCCACTACCATTCATTATTCATCGCAGGAAGATTTTAGGAGAGGCTGGGCACTCATCAACTGGGAAGCACCATTATTGTTTCATTAAAGATTGATTACACGTGTGACCAGCCATTTACATAATGGCTCTGCTGACATGGTTAATTGAATGATAAATGATCCCTCCCTGGCTCTTTGAGTCAATACCAGAGCTGCTCCCAGAAATGCCCTTCCCTTTATTCTGCAAAGGTCGGGGGGCATGGTCAGGGGGGTGGCGGGCAGGGCTGTTACAAATGAGGCCAACCTGGAGGGGGGATTGCAGAAGCACTAGGCTGCCATCCAGCCGTACCCAGCAATCACCTGAGACTGCCAAGAGCTTGGGCCACTTGAAATGTCTCTGCAAGGAACTTCATTTCAATTTAATAAGACAGGTGCTCTGTGTGGTTTAATGCCTCTTCATTATTAAAAGCAGATTGATGAATGTGGTGAGGAAATAGCCCCACCAGGCTTGGGTAGACCAGCCTGGTCCTATCAGAATCCAGGGCACACCTGGAGGCTTAAAGCCTCTGTTCTACTATGCATTCAGTCGTCCACTGGTCCATCCACTCATAGGTCATCAGTGCCTGAAGGGAAGAGGTGTACAACAGACACAGCTCCTGCCCGTGTATGCCTCTCAGTCAAGTGCAGACCCTACCCTGAGCTGTGGGTTGAGAAGCAAATACAGGGCTGGGGAGACTGCATAATGGTGATGCAAAAAGTCTCTCATACCTGAGGCTCT